>NC_044352.1:14731329-15034372 GCF_007364275.1 Archocentrus centrarchus
TTTTTTTTTTTTTTTTCATCCTTGACATCCATGCTTCTATTTAAAATAAAATCTCAACAATCATCTTATACCAAAAAAAAAAATCTAGATTCCCAAACATCTGAAAACAGCCAAAATGAGATGTCTAATTATGGAATAATTACCAACTAATTACAAATTCTGAAAAATAGAAAAGCACGGCTTTAACGTGAAAAAAATACACAAGTGTTTCATTATCTCTGTCACACTAATTGCCATTTAAAAAAAAAAAGCAGTTCAGTGGCTAACTGTTAGCAGAGACAAGATGCACAGAGATCCTGGCATGGAAGCCTAGACTTTACCGACGATCATTACGGAGGAACAAAAACACACCAGCCATTAGTTTTCCCAGACTTGAACCAACTCACCGCGAGAGGGAAAACTTTATTCACGCCCACCAGTGTATACCACATGTCAAAAACAACACGCCTCATTGGCTGTCGGCGTCCTCTGCCACATTAATATTTAACAAAAATAACTTGTCTGTAAACAACAGGAAACAAACATGCCTTTTGCACAATTGAGAGCATATCTGCCAACACCCCCACTTGCTCTCACATTGTCATTCTTTCAAATAACAAAAACATGAGGTTTCTTTCCTTACACTGTATACACTGATACACAATCAACCTCCAAAAATAAACCTTTCAAACTTAACCAGCTTAACTTTTGTGGCAGGTTTTGTCATCACATCTGCTACCATCTCATCTGTTGGACAATAACTCAAAATAATTTTTCCCTCATTCACAGTTGACCTTACAAAGTGATACTTTATATCAACGTGCTTACATCTCTGTCTGGTAACAGGATTCTTTGCCAATGCTATCGCACCTTGGTTATCTTCATAAACCTTAAACGGTGCATATTGCTGTCCATCGATACCTTCTAATAGTTGTAGCAGGTACAGACACTCTTGCACAGTTGCAGCTAATGCCATGTACTCAGCTTCACAGGTAGATAAAGCAACAGTGGATTGCTTTTTGGTTTTCCATGAGATCAAAGGACCATTCTCACTCAGACTTACACAATATCCAGTTGTGCTCCTTCTGTCAGTTAGATCTGCTGCCCAATCTGCATCGCTGTATGCTTGGACCTTCAGTTTCTCATCACATTTTCTGTAACACAGTTCTTTCTCAGATGTCCCCTTTAGGTATCTCAGTACATGTTTTACTGTAGTCCATTGTTCCTCAGTTGGCTCAGTGAAATACTGTGACAGTTTGCTTACTACAAAACTCAAATCTGGTCTTGTGCATGTAGCCAAATAGAGCAGGCTACCCACTGCCTCTCTATATTTCCTGACATTGTCCATCATGTCTGCACCATCCGTGTAGCTTACTTTCTGTTCACAGGGTGTCACTCTGGCTTTACAATCTTGCATATCAAACCTTGTAAGTATTCTTTCAACATATTTTTTCTGTGACATTCTTACACAGTCATCACTCTGGTCAAAATCTATACCAATGAAATGTTTCAGTTTACCCAAATCTTTCATTTTGAACCTTGCTGTGAGCATTTCTTTCACAATAGTCAATGCTTTCACATCACTGGCTGCGATAAGCAGGTCATCTACCCATATTATCAAGATCACTTTCTCATTTTCTGTCACCCTTGTGTAAACACAATGGTCAGCAGGATTCTGCACAAAGTTGTTTTCACTCAAATATTCATGCAACATCCTATTCCAATTTCTGCCTGATTGCTTTAGCCCATACAGTGACTTTTTCAACTTGCACACCAATCTTTTATCGGTGTCGGATTCCACCTCATAACCTTCTGGCTGTTCCATGTATATCTCATAATCTACCGGTGCATGTAGGTAGGCAGTTTTAACATCCATCTGATGTAAAATCATGTTTTCTTGCGCTGCCTTTTGCATCAATACTCTGATACTGGTCAGGTTAGCAGTAGGAGAAAATGTTTCCTCATAATCTACACCCATCTTCTGACTGTATCCTTTGGCTACGTATCGTGCCTTGTATTTTTCAGTTCCATCTACATTGTTTTTGATTGCATATACCCATCTACCCCCCACTGTTTTCTTACCCTCTGGCAAGGTGGTTAAGGTAAATGTGCCATTTTCTTTCAGTGACTCCATTTCTTCATCCATTGCACCTACCCATTTCTGAGAGTCAGATGACGTTACTGCTTCTCTGAATGTCAGGGGTATGTTACACATGACTCTGTAACAATAATCCATGTTAGTCAACACTTGATCACCACTGTCCTCACCAGTTACATATTCACTCAAATATTCTGGCTTTTTCCTCACTCTGGAAGGGTAACGTGCAGCCTCATGGTTTGTCTCACATTCTTGTGACTGGTTGTTCACCTCAGGCATGGTTACTGGAAGCTGACATTGAGCATCAGTATTTTCTCTAGTCTTGCTAGTCCTGTTTTGTACCTCAAAGTCATCATCATCACCTGGCATCATGTGAGTTTGTGTCTCTCTCTCTACAGTTGTTTTGATAACAAACTTCACCAGTCTGTGCTTCTGTACCTTCCCACTGTTAGGGTAGTAGACCATGTAAGCTGGACTATTCTTGTCATAGCCGACAAAAACTCCCTTCTCACATCTCGAGTCTAGTTTCCTCTTGTTCTGTCTGTAAACATAACACACTGTCCCAAATCTCTGCATCCTAGAAAGGTTTGGTCTTCTTCCTGTCAGCATTAGATATGGTGTCTGTTTTGTGCGTTTGTTAAAACATCTGTTCCTCACCACAGCTGCGGTTTGTACTGCATATGTCCATAACTCCTTAGGTAACTCACTCTCTATTAGCATACACCTGGCCATGTCAAAGAGTGTGCGCCAGTTTCGCTCGGCAGTACCATTCTGATGTGGCGAGTATGGTGCTGAAGTCTCATGCCTGATCCCATTTTTTCTGAGAAGTGCCTGGTAATCCTTCCCCATAAACTCCGTTCCATTGTCAGATCTGATACATTTAATTTGCCCATATGGGGCTGTATCAGCCACAAATTTCTGTGTTGCTTGTGTTGTGTCGCTTTTACTTTTCAGAAAATACACAAACACTGCACTGGAATAATCATCAGTGAATGATAATGCAAACCTATATCCATCTTTGGATTCTGGGTCTACTGGTCCTGCTAGATCTGTGTGCACCAGTTCTAGAGCAGCCTTGGCTCTTACATCAGGCTCCCTGTTCCTAGTCTGAATAAACTTCCCCTGTGTGCATACCTGGCAATGTAGGGCTGATTTATCAGTTTTACCTTTGATTGTCATACCATTGACAACACCTTGTAATTTTTGAATGTCATCATAATTGCAGTGCCCTAATATTTCATGCCATGTTTGCATGTCATAGCAACCGTTACACTGGTCATCACTTTTGTTCACTGTTTGCAAGTAGTACAATCTGTTATATTCATATATGGGAAACTTTGTACCGTCTCTGTGCTGTAGGGTATTTTTCTCTTGCTTGAAAATAACAGTTGCTCCGCTGGAAGTAGCTGCTTTTACAGAAAAGATGTCCTGTGGGTATGAAGGAATGTACAGTGCCTGCCTCAGAGTTGTTTTGTGGCACTGCCCCCTGCTGTCGATCAAGCAAACCTCTGCATCTCCTCTGTGCTCTGCGACTCCGTTGCACTTCGTACCATCAGCCAGCTCTACGTAGTGTGTCTTGGCCTGGAAGCTGTCATCGAATTTTACAAACTTTGCAATATCCGTAACGATATGCGAAGTTGCTCCCGTGTCCACCATCAGACCTTTCTTTTTGACGCCACGCCCTGACTGGATCCCTGGATCCTCGTCGCTCGTCCGGAATGCATAATCCTTGCCGCTTGGTTCCTCAGAAACTTTTCGCGCGTTGTCCCGTCGCTGTTTCCCTCTGCAGGTTGCGTCCCGATGTGTAGAGCTTTTACACTCACTGCACCACTGCTTGCGCTGACACATTCTGGCTTTGTGTCCCCTTAATCCACATCTGAAACACACAATGTCTGTATTCCCGGCTCCCCGGTCATTTGGAATTTCAGACGCGGGTTTGTCACCCGGCCGTGCTCCTGCTTTCATGACATTATCCGCCGATGCTACGGTGCGCATTTTCTCAGTGTCCTCATAGCTCCGCAGTTTAGTTTTAAATTCTGCAAAGGTCACTGTCACTTCACTTTGTGTGATATGGATAGCAAACGGTCTAAATGAATCTGGCAGTCCCTTTAAAACCATTGCTACCAATAACCCATCACTCAATGTCTCACCAGCATTTCTCAGGGCAGTGATGGCGGCCTCTGCCCGTATTACATACTCAGTCACACTCTCACTGGTAGACTTTTGGAGTGAAGTCAGTTCTGTATACAGACTAATTATGCGAGGCTTTCCTTTACCTGCATAATAGTCCCTTAGGATCTTCAGCGCTTTCTGCCCATTGTCCGCCGCTTCTCGCATCACTAGAGACAAACTTTTGTCATCCAGGAACTGGATCAGCTCCGCATATGCCTCTGCGTTTTTCGCGCTGTCCTCTTCTTCCTCGACGCCGGCAGGCTGCTTCAGAATGATATCTTTCAATCCTTGCAATCGAAGATGGCCCAAAAATTTCGTCTCCCACAGTTCATAGTTCTTTTCATCTCCGTCAAAAACTAGCCGAGACCAGCGGTTATTTGACTCGGCGACCCGTCGACTCATGGTGTTAGCATGCTAACTCTCACCGGACACGCTGTACGTTGCGACGTTTCTTTCGGTGGAAAATCACTTGACAACTTTCTCTGGGCAAGTCTAAGCTATACTGGGCCCATAACCTGTTAGCAGAGACAAGATGCACAGAGATCCTGGCATGGAAGCCTAGACTTTACCGACGATCATTACGGAGGAACAAAAACACACCAGCCATTAGTTTTCCCAGACTTGAACCAACTCACCGCGAGAGGGAAAACTTTATTCACGCCCACCAGTGTATACCACATGTCAAAAACAACACGCCTCATTGGCTGTCGGCGTCCTCTGCCACATTAATATTTAACAAAAATAACTTGTCTGTAAACAACAGGAAACAAACATGCCTTTTGCACAATTGAGAGCATATCTGCCAACACTAACAACTGTGATTGACAATTCGTTAACCAGTGAGCACGCAGTTTTATACCACTAATAATCCTTCATTTTGAAACATGGCATGACCCAGATTTGTAAAACAAATTTGAATTTTTATCTTGGCAGTTTCAAAGAAAGAGTCGAGCTGTTGTCATAGCTTTGGTGTCGGCGGCGTCTGTTCCACAAAAACATTAATGCTGGCCATAACTCAAGAACGATGTGACCTAGAATGTTCAAATTCACACCATAGATGCGTCTACTAAAAATCTTCGGCAAGTTCGAATTTCAGCAACCTTAACCTGAAGGTAAAGGTCAGAGGTCAAGCTTTCTGAAAATCTTGTGAACACAATAACTCGAGAATGAAGTAACCTAGGATGATACATAGATGCATGCTGCTCAAGCTAGATCCATCAAACTTCACACACTTGTTCACTGATTTTACTATAACAGTACTTTGAACCCCACCCCTGCCGCTTCCCCCGTTACAAATCCAAAACAGCCGAGCATTGGCTCAGCAGTGCTCTTGTTTATTCAATATTACCCAAATTGAGTGACTGAGCCCATAAATTCAGGAAAGCATTAGAAAGCCATTTTCCGAAGTATTTTTGCGACCACAACTATCGCCATCTAGTGGCCATCTTCTATCTTCAGCCAGAATGCACGTTTAAGGCACTTCCACACCGGCTTCATTTTTCCAACACAGACGCTACATCCATTTTTATACTGTCGCTGAGCTGTAATGAATAGTAGTGCTTTGAGCTGAATGTTAATGTTAGCAACACACTCACAATGTTATAGCTACCATGCTATTGTTTTGCATAACTGAAGGGTTAAAGCTGATGTCATTCATTTTGTGAGTTGACTGACTGGCACTGCTATTAGTATGGCTGAAAAATGAAAAACTGCTGAGCATTAGTCTCAATCTGTATATGTGTGCAGATGTATGCTTGTGCTCCATCTATGTCAGTATAGGTAGGCCTCCCAGCTAAAGACAGGGAGCTCCAATACCTGCATTGATTTTTAATATTCACTGTCAAGGTGGCTGTCTCATGAAGAAGGCTTACTTATCAAAGGTTATCTGTGAGCAGAGAAGAACTTGGCTAAGAGTGTGTTTCTACAGATGGAAAAACACACTCCCTTTAGGGGTCACCACAGTGGATCACCCACCTCCATCTCACCCTGTCCCTAGCATCCTCCTCTGTCATACCAATCCTCTGCGTGTCCTCCTTCACTCCATCTACAAATCTTCTCTGGTATCTTCCTCTTTTCCTCCTGCCTGGCAACTCCATATTCAGCATCCTTTATTCAATATACCAACTGTCCCTCCTCTGCACATGTCCAAACTATCTCAGCCTTCTCTAACTTTGTCTCCAAACTGCTAAACCCGAGTTGTCCCTCTGATATACTCACTTCTAATCCTGTCCATTTTGGTCTCTTCCAATAAGAAGCCTCATGTGAAGAAAATAAGGAAATATGTAAATCTTTCAAGCACAAATGAAAGAAGATGAATGTAAAGATTACAGGAGAGGTACAGCAGGAGGGAGAGAAAATGAAAATGGATAAACGGAAAGAAATAAAGAAAGAAGCTGGGATAACCAAGCAGAGACTGGTGTGTCAGTGTGTGTTACTGCTCACACATTAGCTTACTCTACAGATGTATAACTTGTTTGTACTGCGTTTTAGAGGGTGGAGAGGTAGGACTGTGAAGCAGTGTGTGTGAATTAGTGTGTATGTGAGACAGAGTGAGAAATAGTGAGAGGGGGGAAATGGAAGTGGGAGTAAGTGTGGTTATGTTGGTATGCAAGTCGTGTGGGAGGTCGCTGATTTGACCGTTAAAATAAATTCCTCACCTTGAAACAACATATGGATTACAAACAACTCCTGCTTGCTACCACATAAAATTATTTTATTAAAAAGACCCTAAACTGTTGTTTTTGTCATACACGAACTCTTTACATACATTAGTGACTCTCCAAAAAGTTTTCCAGGTGAGGTCACCCAACTTTTAGACCACCGCCTCAGAGTAAAACCATACATTTATCTCTTGATACAAACCATAGCCTGTCAAAGATGCCTCTCTCAGGGGTGGGGGGGTCTAAACTTCAACAGAGTAACTGACCACACAGCGTGGACATGCTATCCAAGGAGAAGAGGCTCCTGAACCAATTGCCTATGCCTTTGATCCCCAGTTGAAGCGGATGTCCCGCTTAAAATTGCTGAGCTCCATAACATCTTTGAGTGATGTTCCGCCTTTACATGAGCCACAGATCAAAGGCTGAAGGTCAGCTACAAAGGCTAAGACCCTTAACTGCACTCCATACATAAAAAGACACACATCTAGGCAGACACAAAGAAAATGCAGGCTGGGAATACTGACATATGACAGGTGACCATGGAGAAAAAGTCAGCCAGAAATTTTACATTAGACAAATATTACTGAAACTTAAATTAGCACTCACATGTTAAACACGCCCTGAAAGATAGCAGGTCTGCTGACAGATTGAGACCGCTGCCAAACTGTGTCAAGCCACAAAACACTTTCAAGAAAATAGATTGCAGGCATTGCAAGTCATAAACTGTTGGCCTTTTACTGAACCACGGCTTTACTTTAACCCCAGACACTCACATTGTTACAGCTGCATGCAATAAAACAGTGTTGTGTGGCAATTTACGAAGTTTGCAAGCAAGTTGTGTGCAAAATGAAGTAAGCTGCTATATCCTCTGCATGGCTATCTTTGATGGATATTAAGCATTTACTGGGCTGTTTCATCTTCCCACAGGCAATGAAGATCCAGACCCATAAAAGAGCTTGTGTACAGATTATCTTCTGGGATGAGTGCTTCATTGATATCTTGAATTATGATTTATTTTCCAGTCTGACAGTTCAGGACTGTCTGTTCTGGCACGGTTTAACTATGGTGCTTGTTTAAAGTTCTCCAGCTCAGTATGAGTGACTACTTGTAGTTGCAGTGCACCTTTTATGGACTACTTAATACTGAGGCACGCAGTCATGGATCATCTTATGTCTTGTTACACAAAAGTCTTTCTTGAGCTGCTTTAGAACAGAATAGGGCCCTTTTCTCCTGTCAGCGGATGAGACTGTTACACTCCAACTCTTTCTGCTCGCCTACATCCAGGAGCACTTTGGAGCAGCTCCTTGACAGACGCGTCTGTGCGGTTTCTCCCATTCTTTCTTCTCACGTTCCACTTAAATCCCGATGAGGCATGGGTGTGAATCCAGACCATCTAAACAAGTGCCGCAGCGCTTTTGCGCATATGCTAAAGTTGGACAAGCCTGCTATCCTGTGTAAACACACTTAAAAAACACATGTCGCGCACCTGCCAGCGGTGGCCAAATAAAGAGATAATAGGGCCCACTCCACTTGTTGCTGTTTCACCAAAAGAAAACAGATTTTTTTTTTTTTCATCTGCCTTCCTGCCTATTCGATTTCCTTGTGTGTTTTTGGGGGATTCAGGAGTGACATTCACGTTATTATTTTTTTGGTTGTTTATTTCGGTAGAGTAATTTAAAATTAGTAGTTTATATTTCAGTGACGTTAGTTACCGCCGGTCACGAAGAGATATAGTAACGGCGTTACGTTACCGTCCTAACGACAGGAAGACGCGGCCGCGGTGGCTTTGACTGCCAAAAATCAACTAAACTGTCGCTTTTTCTTGCACTCCCTACGATGAGGATATAAACCATTGCCCCCCTGACTTCATATATAAAGTTCAGTACCACACAGGAAACCAGGTACAGGTAAAACGCTAAAATAAAACCTGCAGCGTGTGGTCGCCTGTAAACCTGATCCAAAGGCTGATATCGCGGAACAGGTAGAGGTAGCCTTACGCCTATCACTGCGCAAAGAAGCGTCGCCGCATAGCAGTCAACCAGCAACTGTTATCCTTAAAGTGTGTCCGTTACTAGCAAACAGACGTACCTGCAGGTCTGGGAGGCTCCGCTCCGATGGCGTTCGCTGCGGCAGGGATATCAGGACCAGGACATCCTGAAGTAAAAGCAAAAGGTGTCGTCCAGGTTTACCGCTTTTCACACGCAGGATAGGCGACAACCGCCAGGGGTGGTGGTGAAACCGGTTCTCTATGGGCACAAAAATAGGTTGCCTTTCATCAGCGTTATACCGTTGCCAGCTTTCTGGCCATGAGCTACTGAGATGTACGCCCCCTCCGACTGCTCCATCTCTCTCCAGATCTCCAGATCGCTCCCTCCCTCTAGTTTTTTTTCTCCTCACAAGCGGATAAACGCGACCGCCTGCCTATCACCTTCCGCCTGGCACGCCTCTCACGCAATAGCAGTTTAGACTGAGCTCCGTGTCACCGTGTCTACCTTTACAAAGCAGCGTGTTTAGATGATGCCCAGTGGAAATATGACGACACTGCCACTGACATCATCACACAGCTTGCAGTACTATCCAGGTTCTGGGGTTTTTCCTCGGATTATAGCTGATTGTCTGTTATGTGTGTTAAACTTAAAGTGACCGGGTGGGGTGAAAGTAGTGTCATATTTGCGTGGACAGGTGAGGAGACACCTGAGATTTCTCTGTGCAGTGTGGACAATAAGTTCGGTGCTGAGCTGTGCATGAAACTCTAGCCTCCAGCTCCTCTGCACTGTCCTCCAGCCAGGCTTTTGTGGAGGGAGCGAGCCAGCCCGAGCCAAGCTGATACTGTTTCCTCGTGCTGCACCTTGGCTCAGTGCCGCCCCCCCCCGCCTGATTGTCTCTGTGCCTTGCACAAACAAAACATTCTCTAGTTTGGACATGCTGTTGAGGCTGCAGCTTTGCACTGACTGAGTCCAAACACAGACATAAGTTGACATGTTTACTGCAGACATTAATCCTACTTAGGTTCAGGTCTCACACTCAATCACCTCTGTATTTGTCACTTTCACTATATTGTCTGGACAGTACATCTGAGTCTTAAAATATCCTGTACTGCTCAGGGGATTGTTCCTAATGCCATTATTACTGAGCAAGCAGGAGACACGTAAGGTTTGAACAGGTGGAGCAAACACTTCTGCATGATCACATTATTGTACACAGATTATGGCTAATCCAGGTAGGCAATGAGTAATCTAACTACATATTTTAAAGCACCCACCAAATATAGAAGAATAGGTGAGTGTCAGGCAGTTGAGAAAATAAGGAGTACTTTTTTTTTTTTTTTTTTTATACAGCGCATACTGAATATTGTCTGCTGTAAGTAAAGGATTCAATTCACACTTTTCTTAGATGTGGTATATTCACATTTTCCCTGTCACTTTCTCCCTCATTATCTTTACATATCTTTAAATTTCTTTCTCATTCTACCAACACCCATGGGTGTTTCCAGGAATTTTTTTTAATCGGGTGGCACAGAGGAGTCCAAAAGAACATGTGGATCCATGGAAAATTAAAAATTCTTTCAGAAATAAAAATCAAACTCGAGCACTTGTAAACTGGCTGAAAATTAGTGCAGTATAACAGTTTCCTCCTGCCTCCATAAACACGGATTAGGAGAAAGAGCTGCCCCCGTAATAATATAGCAGCCACCCTGAAGTACAAGATTTAATGGTGAGGTAATGGAGCTAATAAAATATAGTCTGATTACAATAGTGAATATGTTTAATTTTACTGCAGAAGTAAAGAACAGTGTTTCACACATCTTTTGTTTACAGTAAAGGAATAAGAGAATGTTAGTGGACTAAACCACTGTGAGGTACATGATTGGGAGTCCATCTGTCAGAGCTCATATATTTATTCTTTCCATCTATATGTAAACCAATAGCTTTCCTTCCATCCATCCATCCATCCATCCATCCATCCATCCATCCATCCATCCATCCATCCATCCAATTCATAGTCGCAGAGGGGATGGAGCCTATCCCAGCTGTCACAGGGTGACAGGCAGGGTACACTGGATAGTTTGCCAGTTTGTTGATTTAGGTAAGGAAAGGCAAAATTATTTATATAGCACCATTCAAACACTACGGTGCTTTAGAAGATGAAATTAAAACAAAAATTAAACAGAAAAAGAAAGAAAAAAAGACAAAAATAATGGCATTAATAATAAGAGCAACAATAAAAATAACAAATATAAAAGCAACAATAACACAGCACAGCTACCCGGTTTAACTGCATGCAATAATTATTTAACAATACATAGTTATATATTTACATTATGAAGATTATGAACCTCACTCCCTATTGGACCCATGGTTACTCTGAGATGACATCACAATCACTTGGGACACATTCAAATTTCACATCATCTAATTTTTAAAAATAAGCTGTGATGAAATTCAAATTAAGATACATTTACATGTGTTTTTCTTTTTTAAATGACACATCAGTTTGTTTCTTGTTTCTTCCACGCTGTATTTTTTTTGGCCAATATGGGAGTTGTTGTACAAGCCTGCAGCTTACTGTCACTAAAGGTGTAGTCCAAGTTCAGTTTCTATAATTATGATGTGTGTGTGTGTGTGTGTGTGTGTGTGTGTGTGTGTGTGTGTGTGCAAATAAATAAAATGAAAATAGTCAGATGAGTCATTCCCGTTGCTCTCATCTGAATTTTAAACAGGAAGAGAGCTCAGAGGTGTTCAGAAGCTCTGTAAGACGTCGGTTTTCTCATGTCACATTGAGTAAAGCTGAAACTTTCTTTTTTAAAAAGGCATGCCCCAACATGAAGTGTCTTTTCAACGGTTCTCTGCATTAGGCATTAACCCACTATATTCACAGGCATTTTATAGCAACTGACACAGAGAAGACTCGCCAGGTGTGGCACTGCTTATCACCTTCAGTCGAACTGTCTAAACATAACTATTTCACTTGCTTAAGACATACCTTTACATTTTTTACAAATATCATTTAACTGACCCCCCCCCCCCCAAAAACAACTTCTTTGATCCACTCTGAGAAATCATGCTCTCATTTTCAATTAAATAATTATAATTTTCCTCATGACTGAAAAAAATAACCCAAATTGCATGACTGCACCTACATGCACAGCTTTTGTTCCAAAACAACCCAACCGTGGAGTTTACATGTACATGGAGCTGGCAGCTATTAGATCATATGAGGAATTTTGAGTAGGCTTTAAATACTGTTAGTGGAGAGCTGTATTGAAAGCTCATTAAATTAACTTATTCTTAAAAAGGGGGTGGCTGCCTTTATTGGCAAACACTAAACCACACGCAAAGTTCCTGCTACCCCACACTGGGTAATATTTCTATACCACCTTTGTGGTGAATACACTCCACTTATTTTTTTTTTTTAACTGATACTGGTAGGGGGTGCTGAAATTTAATACTGGAGCGAGCAAACTGTTTCTTCCTCCTTTTTTATAAGGGATTGAGCCTTAATCACAGGAAGCCAAGAGGAGATCCTATCAGATAATTTTATCCACAAAAATAAGCCTCTTTTAAGAACAGCCAAGACCTTCATATGCTAACGTCCATCCACACACTCATGAGTCAGAGAAGCTTAAGAGCTAATACACCGCTGCCAGCTCTCTGCTCACAATCTTTCTCTCTGTGGCCTCCCCTCACCCATATTATTGTCTAGACACTAAAGAATAATTTCCCCATCTCTGGGCCCCTGAAACAGACTTCCATGTGGGGACTGCGGTCCTGTCCATCACAGCTGCCTCCAGCAGTATTAGATTTCACCACATCTATAGTAAATCAACACAGCTCTCTTTAAATTTGATCCATCTTAGGTAGTCTGTCAGATACTGTTATATAATACTGCCTGTTACTAATCAGAAATAATAACATCCATTATTTTTAGTGGGAGACAGAGAATGGGGAGGTAAAGTACACAGAGACCACGTTGAGCTCACAGCAGAAGAAAATTGAAACGGAGATGAGATATTAAAAAAAAAGAAAATGTATTATTTATTTCACAGTACTGTGTACAACCACTCATTAATAGTTCTCTATCTTATATATGGAGGAGGCCAGGAGACCATCTCTAAAATGTGTTGGAGACTCTGTCATGGTTTGGGGCTGCACTTCAGCCAGTGGTGTTTGGGTCTCATCAAAACTGATGGAAATATGAACGCAGAACAGTACCATCAGATTTTGATCCATGCAAAGAAAAAAAAAAAAGGAAAGCAGTGTTTTTTTTTACCTTGAATGAATGAATGATCAATGATCCCAAACACACTTCCAATGCAGTAAGAGCAAACCTGAATGGAAAAACACACAATGGAAGCAGTTTGGGATAATCTTGACAGAGAACAGAACAAAAGGCAGCTGACAGCCAAAGAATATCTTTGAATGTCCTTCAAGAAGCCTGGAGAACTATTTCTGAAGACGGCCAAAAGAAATTACAAGAAAGCTGCCTCACAGAGTTCTGTGTTGAAGAATAAAGGTTTCCATACGAAATATTGACTTTCAAGCTTGTTAGGATTGTACAAATTCAGTTTTTGCCTATATTTCCATATATGTTTGATTGCTTCAATAAATCGCTGCACCTATTTCCCATTTTCCCAACAAAATATAAAGAAATGAGGGGTGGCTTAAGACTTTTGCACAGTACTGTGACATAGTAAAATATATGCTTATGGTTAGCTATACATTTTTCGTATTTTTAATACTGTATCTGTGCATGAACGTTTGTAATGCATATATTCAAAACACAGTCATTTTTATTACAGTGGAATTTAGGTGCCTTATCATCTCCTCCTGTAGGATGTTTTGATTTATTAAGCTTTAATTTACAGTATTAAACAAATACAGACAAAACAATATGTCTGAAACTTGCAAAATGAAATAGAATTACAGGTGAAGGTCGCTATAAGAAAGGAATTAAAATTAGCTGTATGAATATAATTATGGTATAAATGACCAACTATTGTATATATGATAAAGATTCTGCACTGGATTCCATTAAAACGTATAGGTGCACCTACAAAAAAGAAAATTATATAGTGCAATATATCAGTATCATCCATTTCAAGAGGATCTGACATGACAACAGATCTTCTGTATTTCTCTAAAAACCAGCTCCTATGAAACAGCCTATGCTCCAATTCAGGAAATAGAGGTCTTCCTTTTACTTGAGTTCCAAAAATGGTGCCCCCTGGTGCTTCTGGCAAGTAATGACCTTCTTATTACAGAAAGTAGGGACACTGAGATGTCCTTTCAACTGAACAATGCCCTAAGGACATAACACAAGCTGAGACCCATCTCTTACATAATGCACAGGCCACTGTTGTGTTGTTCTAGTCTTTCTTTGTGTGTCAACTGAAATTTTTGCCCCTCCCTCCAGCATACTTTCACCTATCTCCCCTTTATGCTCTTTTAATAATTTTTGGTTCTCTCAGCTCTATTTTTATTCAGCCTTTCTTCAGTGTGACTCTGCCCCCAGCTCAACCGGAATGGAAATGAAAGCTGACTCACATATTCATTAACTCACACGGCTGCACTCTCTTCCACCAATAAAACACGACATGCACATGCATGCACAGATGCAAAAACTGGACATACTTGTAAAAGCATACAAATATGTCCATTTAAGAAATGATTTCTAGAGCCCTCGTGTGTGCAGCTGCATAGATTTTCAAGAAACAAGAATATTGCACAGTCACTGCTGGAAAGGGACAGTGAAGTCAAGCAGCCCGAGAGACATGACCACGCTGTCACTAGAGATATTCACAGTCACCCCGAGCACTGACAGCAGATAACTGCAATCCCTGCTATAAAAAGACCAGCTGACACAGTCAACCCGTGCCTATACATAACATACACTACAGACCCTACAGCACTTCACAGCAACCCAGTAAAATGGCATCATATGATCTAACAAACAGAATTACTATTTTGATGCAGGGAATGCAAGAAACGCAGCACTTTGCCATGCTCTGACCTTTTCCAATGCACACACAATTGCCATGACGCGCTGGTAGATATTGTAACAAGAGCCAGGAGGCTTGGGAGAAAGTATTCACCCAGGAAGAAAATGCAATTAGTTCTCAGATTTTAAAACACAGACTAAAACTGAATCCCCCACCATGTGATGTCTTGGAGAGCGCTGTCTTCCATTGTGTACTGCCATCTAGGGGCCACTTCACATTTAGCAGAACTAAGAGCCAATATGTTCATGATGATTTTAGTAGACTTGATGAGAATGACTGTGTCGATAACAACAGTTTACACGGAATAAATAGAGTGCATGGGGTACTTATTTTTTATTGTAAATAAAAAACACCAGTGTGGGCTATTTGTTACAGTGAAGTGATGCAACAACACACGTATATAAAAACCCTGAGAGGCAGAAAACAATCCATTTAGTCATGTTTCTGAAAGATAAGTAATCTCTACATTTCATTGGACTTCACGTGACACTGAATAAGCAAAGTGAGTGCAAATGTGTTTTACTGTAGTCTGATATGAATCCCAGTATAAGAGACTCCTGTTTACCTCACTTTAACTGCTCTTTATTGACAGAAATCTCTGCTTTCTTCTTTCTTGGCTTGGCTTTCGGGTTTTCCATGGTTCCTTTTTGTTCAGTTTTTACTCTCATTTTTTTGTACTGCATTTTGTCCTCTTTATCCTCTTCCTCTTTCTTTGGCTGCTTTGGATGTGCTGTCTCTTTAAAGCTTTGGAACTTCTTGAGGTCTGAACAGAACAACACCTAAAATGAAAGAGACATTCTGTGGTTACAGTGTTCCAGCTGTAAGAGACAGACACTCACAGTTTGCAGAAATTGACACTCACAGACTGCGCCCAGCCAGCATAGGGTCCCCACAGCTTTCGAAAAAAATCCCCTGTGAAGAAATATTAGATTGAACATTATATTAATAGTGTTTAAAATCTTGGCTTAAACCATATCATTAAACAGGTATGTGAATACTAACCAATATCTCTGTATAGTTTCTCTGTAATGCTCTTCTGCCCATTGTTGGCAGTATATTTATAGTCACGCTTAGCAATCTGCCACATGTGTGTGTCAATGGGTACAGCCTCTGGTTTATCCAGGGACATCAGACATACACAATCTGCCACCTACAACATGACATGAAACCTTGAGTATGTGTTAACTCATATCTTCACATGTCCTTTTCCCAACAGTGTCCTTTGCTGTTGTACCTTTGTGCCAACACCAGGGAGAGTACGAAGAGCATCACGGGCCTCCAGATATGGGACACTGCGTAAGCCATCAAGCCACTGGGGTCCATGGTTGTCCAGAATCTGCTTTGCACTTTGGTGCACGAACCGAGCCCTGTATCCAAAACCGAGATCCCTGAGACGTGCCTCTACGCTGCTGTCTGATAAGAAAAGTAAATAAAACAACATGGAGTTGTAGTCACATGTTTACATACACTCATCATGGGCATGAATGTCATGCTAATTGTGTCCTTCAACAGGACAATGATCCCAAACACACATCAAAACTGGTTTTGAAATGGATAAAGAAGGCTAACATTAAGATTCTGGAATGGCCTTCCCAAAGTCTCAACCTCACCCCTACTGAAAATTTGTGGGCTATGCTCAAAAGCCAGGTTCATGCCAGGAAACCAACCAATTTAAATGAACGCTGCCAACTCTGCCAAAAAGACTGGTCAAATATCCAACCAGAATTATGCCTGAAACTTGTTGATGGCTGCCAAAAGCATCTGGCCAAGATGCAACTAGCTAAGGGCATTTAACCAAATATTAGTGGGGTGCAGGGACGGGCTGGGGTTGAAATTCAGCTTGGGAGCTTGGTTTGGAGAGGCCTTTTATCTGATCGTACAACGGAGCAGCAAAAGGGGGAAAAAGATCGTCAACCCCCCCCTTAGCTGGTGTCTCGCCCTTCACCTCTCCTAATGGTGTGCTGGCTGGGGTTGCAGTGTTCATTTTGACAACAAATTTTGATTTAGTTTTAGTCATAGTCTTTTGACAAAAATCTAATTTAATTTTAGTCATAATTTAGTCATCTGAATAGTTTTCGTCAAGTTTAAGTCGACGAAATTATCTTAAGAATACAGTGGACTAAATCTACAGTTGATTTAGTCGACTAAAATATAAAGAGTGTAAAATGTAAATGCTTTTTCTTCAGTTCCCTTGAATTAGTCATTATACACACTTACACAAAATTAAACATTTATTAAAAGTTATGGAATATTATTAATATTAACATTAGTGTTTCACCTGCTTCCCACACACCTGATCATTAACACCACCTTACTGAGATAATACCAGCATTTTACAGCAGGACACGCTCTGAAAGGTACAGGGCAGTGTTCAGGACTAAGATCAGGAAAGGCTGATCCACCGCGGTGTGGAGATTTCCTCTAAACACAAACGCTAAACTGGGAAAAACACTTTACCCTGCATGACAATAAACTGCTTACATTTACATGGAGATCTGGGTGACTGGTTTGCAGATGTCGTTTAAGATTTGTCGTGTTTTTACCCGAGATAGTCGCCACACATGGTTTACACATCGTTTTGTTTGTCACAACATCAAAGGACAAATGTGTCCATACATCGGCTCTTCTCTTTCTCCCTGCTGACATTGTTTACATCACTTAGTTCTATCGGAAGTAAAGACAAATCACAGGCTAGTTTGTCCTTCCCGGGTTTAGAGCAAATTTGCGCAACTGTGCGTTTGATTGGATATTTTCCTAACTTGTCCCGCCCTGTCACAAAATTAAATCAGTTTTGATTGGATTTCGTCCCTGCCAAGCATTTTCGTCTCGTTTTCATTCATTGACGAAAGTGTCAGTTAATTTCGTTATCGTTTTTACCCTTTTAGGTAGTTTTTATTTAGTTATCTCGTTTTCGTCATGAAAAAGGGCCGTTGACGAAAACTATGACGAAAATATTTCATCAACAAAATTAACACTGCTGGGCTGTTGTGTTTGTAGCCCCTCCTGATGAAAAAAGAGCTCTTAGAGCCGAAACGTTCGCGACCGACCATCACTGCCTGCACCTGTGGCCGCGCCAGCGCTGCTGTGCTTAATTGGGTTTAAAAAAAAAATTCTGATGACCGGCCTGGAAACGACCGGCCGTTCGGGAAACCTCCCCAACCTCCCTATGGCCACCCCGCCCCTGGTGGGGTGTAAGTATATGTTTGAGTCTGTATGAATAATTTTGACACTATGTGAATTAGAATTAGAAAATCCAAAATACACTCAAACTTGTGCCCATGGTTGGCTACATTTCGATAATTGAACCACCAGCACAAAGACAAAGGTAGTGGGACAAATATCTCTGGACACTCGAGTGTCCTGGGATCTTCATGATCCCACTTTTTGAAAAGATTTTAAACAGAGCTCCATGGCAAATGTTTAAAGCACCTGCAAGTGCAGACACGGAAGGAAAGTCGTGGTATGAGGTCTGATCAAGCTGGCACAGGGGGGAGCCCAGAGCCTGACACAGTCTCTCTACCATGCCCTGAATCCGAGAGATGTGGTTGTTGGAGGTGCAAATAAAGGAAAACAGGCATTCAGTGGGGTCTTGGCGAAGCATTCGCACACCTGCAGAAAGACCACAAAAAGTATTCAGAATATTTGACATGATATAGCATATGAGTAACACCTTACTGTGTAGTAAGTGATATGTAGTAACAATTCTGCACAAACATAAACACTGACCTGTGAAGATGCTTGCAATGCGTTTGAAGTGACAATCAGCTGCTCCCCACTCCTTGTACAGATCATCCATCCTCACATCCAGCTGGAAGTAATCTCTCAGCATCTCTTCGTCCAGCTCTCTATTCTGTACTGAAGAAACAGCCAAAGGCTCCTCTTCATCCTTCTCTGGAGCACCTTTGAATCTCTTCTCTGCCGTGTTTTCCTCCGCAAGAGAAATACCAGATCTCCTCTTCCTGTCACTTCCCTCCTTCTGTTTGTCCTGGTTTTTGTACACGTGGTACCAAAGTGTGTCATCTGTTTGGGTAAGAGTCCACACTCGCCCTCCCATCACCCCGGTCCAGTGTCCTTCTGCAGTTTCTCTCCAGCTGCGGAATGAGACAGAGGATAATCTAAAGCGTACTAGTTCTGCCACTGATGCAATTGATATGTAAAGGATGAATGTGACTTTGACCAACTTACCGAAAGGACTGTCCACAGGAAAGAGTGAGATCTAGACGCAATTCGGACTTTGCACAGGCCATAGATTTCCACATCTTTGATCCAGATGACAGCACCGCATGACTGGCCATAATTCTATTCACAGTTTCTCCGTTGACTGCTTGAGTTAGTAATAAGTTTATACGAATCTACTTAAGTGTACAGGTTTTATTAAACGCATTGTAGTGTAATCCGGTGTGTGTGTGTGTGTGTTGTAGCTTACAACAAAAAAATACATAGCGTGATAGTGTTTTACGGGAAGCAACACCGTATTCAGTGTAAAAAACTTTCGCGGAGTTGTTTTAGGTTCCTTACCATTGGTATGATGGACAACAAAGATCTTACACGGCGTTGGAAAGGCGTATATATTTTATTAGAAAAGTTGTAAAAAAAACAGATTTTCGATTATAGTAATTTTAAATATTTTCTATTGTTGATAATAGATAATTACATTGAAAAGTTAATGTTAATTGTCAAGACTGACTGAAAAATCAATCTGATGCAACATTACCCTGATTCCGGTAACTCCTCCCGCACTGGTGTCAACACAAATCCCGATTGGCTCGCTCAATCGTAGTAGGCGGTAATATTAGTAAATCTTCTTCACGATTGGTCAGTGCCGTCAAACCCGCAGTGTTCTATTGGCTGATATTCTTTGTATGTCACGGCTTTTTTTCTTTCCAAAGGAAGTGTCTGCTGGTCTCTCTTTGGAAAGCAAACCCGTGTGTGGCGGTGTGGCTGAAGGCTTCTCATTTTAACTGGTGAATTCGACGGAGTAATGGCGGATACGTTGACACTTTTCACGTCCATTGGACTCAGTGAGCAGAAAGCGAAAGAAACGCTGAAAAATGAAGCGCTGAGTTCGTCCCTGAAGGAGGCAATTACTCAGGTTGGTCGCAACAGCTCACGAGAAAACTCAGCTACAAGGGACAGCTGTGAAAATGACTGACACTTGCCTATTTAGCTCATTTGTATACACTGTTATTTTTTAAATTAACGGTGCTCTAGTTATAGTTATAGATATGCCTATCCTTGCATGACCTTCCTATAACTTTTGTGTATGTTGTGCCATACTTCCACTTTTACTTTCATATTTAGGTCCGACCCTCTCGAAGGGATCGACGAGGAGCCTATTGCATTCGTTACAACACAAAAATAAAGGGTCTGTACCCCTAAAACAAGATACAGGTGAAACCAGAATTTTACATACACTATATAAAAAAATATGTTTTTCTCACTGTCTGACACAAATCAAAATAAACTTTTCCTGTTTTAGGTCAATTAGGATTGCCAGAATTACTTATATTTGCTGGTTAGACAAAGTGGCTTAAGGATGATAAAGTCAGTGTTTCGGAGTGACCATCAGAAAGCCCTGATCTCAGTCCTATTGAAAATATATGGGCAAAGCTGAAAAGGCAGGTGCAAGCAAGGCAGCCTACAAACATGGCTCAGTTAAACCAGTTCTGTCAGGAGGAATGAACCCAAATTCTTCTCACACTATTCTGAGAAGCTTGTGGAAGGATATTCATAAACGTTTGACCCAAGTCATACAGTTTAAGGGCAATGGTACCAAATACTAATGGAATGTATGTAAACTTTTGACTTGCACAAAGCAATAAAAATGCCATAAAAAATTCTGTCTCTCATTATTCTGGCATTTGGCAAATTATAAATAATTTTGGTAATCCTAATTGACCTAAAACAGGAAAGGTTTGTTCTGATTTCATGTCAGAGAGTGAGAAAAACATGCATATGTGTATTTTTGTAAACTTCTGGTTTCAACTGTAAGCCAGGTCAAACGCTTCTCAAAAACACACATATATAGACTCATGAAATTCAGTACACTAAGAGATCATATGAAAACTAACTATATATATATATATATATATATATATATATATATATATATATATATATATATATATATATATATATTTCTGTGGACAATAAACAAGACGTTGGATTGAATTTTGTGAAATGCAAAGTCTGCTTTTAGCACACTTCGTATTTTAACAAACTCGTCCTAGGGCATTTAATAACCAACTGACACCAAAATAAGTTATGATCATTTAGACAAGCGGGGCATCAGAAGTTATCAAAGGTTTTATAGAATATTCAATGGTGTTGCCATAGCAACTCGATGAATTTGGCCTCCATTTTTGTCTTGCCGCAAAATTGCTTGTGCAATCATTCAGTCTTTGTCCGATCAGCCTAAAAATGTAATCACTTATGTACTGAATCAACCTGAACCCACAACTAACCCTTTTTTTTTTTTCTGTAAGATATTTTTCGGCCTTTTTTACAGCTTTATTGGACAGTTCTTACAGTGGAGAGAGACAGAAAAGTGGGGGGAGAGATGGGGAAGACACGCGGTAAATACAAACAAACAGGATGGGACTCGAACCTGCACCGACCGCTCCGCCACGCGGGATACATGATCGCCTGCTCATTCCTTGAGCCTTCCTGGTGCCCTTTAACACAGATTTTGAAGAAGATGATATATAATTGACCTTTCCTCTTTGGTTTCAATAGGTGCAGCATGTCCATGGGGCATCAGGAGTGGACAAAGCCATGGGTACATTGCTGTACAGTATGGCATCTCGCCTTAAAGACACCAAGCGCCTGGCATTTCTTTCAAACAGTATAGCTCAGCGCAAGATCTGCACAGAACTACAACTGGCAGGTAAGTTATCACAGTTGGTAAACTTTTTTTTTTGTCATCGCCTCACTGATCCTTATAAGGTAGCAGTTTTTGGAAGTGCCTTTCTAAAGAGCTCACTCAAGCATGGTACTTTAATAAGTAATAAGATGCCACCATTGCAACAAGTCAGTTTGTCCTCCTAGGTTTTCCTTGATCAACTGTAAGAAGTATTATTGTAAAGTGGAAGTGTTTAAGAACCACAGCAACTCAATCGCAAAGTGGGGCAGGCTAAAGTTACAGAGCAAGGTTGCAAGTGCTGGGGTGCATAGTGCATTAAAATCACCAATACCAGCTAACTGTAGAGTTCCAAAACTCATCGGGCATTAACATCAACACAAAAACTGCACCAGGAGCTTCAGGGCATGGGTTTCCATGGCCAGACAGCTCCTACAGGTCCTACAGGAAATCTCTTCTAGGCTGGTTAATGCACACTGTGGAATGAATTAATTCTTCTTGTGCTGCAGCCTGGCATTGCTTCCAGTGACAGCATGGAGCTGTTTGCTCAGTAATAAGAAATGACATGCCCCAACCCACTCACACTCTCATTACATCGTTTTTTTTGTTTTGTTTGGTTGTTTGTTTTCTCCTTTTCATCCCTGTGATGCATTCATGGTGCAGATGTAAACATGCAGCACTTCAGCATCTAGCTAGCTACTGAAGAGGGGCAAGCATAAATTGAGTAACTTTTTTTTTCTTTAAATGGCAGTTGATTTCAAATGCAACTCTTCAAGCAGCTCAACAAATATAAGCAAACACATGAACTGTTTCTGTGCCGTTTGTCCCAAAATGTGTCTGAGAGCTAAAATACAGTTGCTATATTTCCCAGGGAGAGAGGGGAAAAAAAAAACCCAGTGTGTGACACAGAGATGGAGAAACATGTAAGAGTACAGGAGAGGAAGATGAGATGGCATGTTTAAAAGACTGCTCAGCAAGTTTTGCTAAACTGGAAGTTTAAATCTTATTTAAATTTAAACCAGATATTGGATCAGTACATGATGTGTTACTGAATTATGTTTTTGTGAAACATTTTACAAAAGAAAGTGATGTTCATGGTCAATGTTAGGTTACTTTGAGGGTAGCAGACATCAATTTATATTTAAGGTGATGATGTTGATTAGCTTCACACACTGAATTCTACCTTTTATATTAACTTTATTGTATCTAGGGGTTAGAAAATCAGTAAATATATGAAATTAAAAAAAAAAAAATCCACAGAAGTCAGCTGATCACAGCACCACCAAACAAGTTATGTGACTTACGTCTTATGAATTTTTTTCTCCATGCTGCAAACAATCCTACAATTCCTCCGCTTGCAAAATCTCACTTTAACCCCTACATATATATTGAATGTGAGTTGACATGAACGACTGGATTTAAAACCTTTTTTTTGACCCACCTGTTGATTATTTTTTTTGTAGCTGCTTTGGACTTTGTGAAGAGTCATCCACAAGACCCCATCAACCAGAAGGAGTTTGACGAAGCATGTGGAGTGGGTGTTGTCATTACACCCGAGCAGATTGAGGAAGCAGTAAGTGCACAATCTTACTGTAAAAATGTGTCTTTTCACAAGCTGTACCAGGTGTGGTTTGTACAGTAACAGTGAAATTTACTATAGGTAGAAGCTGTGATCAAGAAGCACAAGGAGCAGCTGCTAAAGGAGAGGTACCACTTCAACATGGGACTGCTAATGGGTATGAGCTCACACTTTTTGGTTAAATATTAATGCAGGTGCTGAAGCCTAACAGCCAAACAAAATTTCTCACTGAGCCTTTGTGTCTGCATGCAGGTGAAGCTCGCACGGCTCTAAAATGGGCTGATGGCAAGGTGATAAAAAATGAGGTGGACATGCAGGTATGTTTGGAAAAATTTTATTTTGTTACTAATGTGTCTGTCAGTGTGGTTGAGTATTTGCAGGCAAGTTGTTGGGTTGCTCTCACTGCATAATAAAAGAAGTTCTGGCTTTCATCTTAAAGGTTCTGCACCTTTTAGGACCCAAAACAGAGGCTGACTTGGAGAAGAAGCCCAAGGTAAAAATAGCAGACCTTATTTAAAGGAACAGTTCAGCATTTCTGGGCCCACATTTATGCACTTTCTTTGCTGCTTTGAGCCAAGAGATAGTCCAGCACATAATCCTTTTGTGCAAATTAAATAGATAATCTGTGTGTTTAAGCTTCAGAATGCCAATTTGTAACTTCTTGACAGGGCTGAGCTAGTCCTTTCTCCTTATTTCCAATCTTGTTATTTACCCTGTGCAAGAAGAGGAATGCATAGCATGTTTTCATTTGTTCTGTATTTAATATCTTGCAGGCACAGAAAGCTAAAGTTGCAGAGAATGATGTGAAGATGAAGAAGGAGGAAATGGTGGTGAATGGTAAGCAGAAAGCAAATTCAACAACAGATAGGAGTGTATTTTTGCCTTGAAGTGCTTTTTTTAAAATTTTTTGATTGTTTAGGTGATGACGTCTCTGGGGAGGGAAAGTCGCTAATGGAGCAGCTCAGAGGAGAAGCACTGAAGTTTCATAAACCAGGTGAGTGGAAAAATAGCTGTACCATTTGAAATGAAATTGTCTTTTTGCAGCTGGAAATGTGTGCTTATTCTTAGTCTGTACACACTGCAGAACTCCCAGTGTTTCTAAAACATTTGCCAAGAAACCTGGATGTCCATCCATCCATCCATTTTCTTTTGGTTATCCTTTTCAGGGTTGCAGGGGAGCTGGAACCTATCCCAGCTGTCATAGGGCCAAAGGCAGGGTAAACCCTGGACAGGTCGCCACCCTGTCGCAGGACTAACACAGAGACAGACAGAAAACCATTTACACTCGCATTCATACCTACAGCCAGTTTAGAATCACCAGTTAACTTAACCCTAAGTCTTTGGACTGTGGGAAGCCCGGAGTACCTGGAGAGAAACCATGCAACCACAGGGAGAGCGTACAAACTCCACTCAGAATGGTCCCAGTTGTTGATTCAAACCCAGGACCTTGTTGCTGTGAGCTGGATGTGAGAATGCACATTCCTGAATCAGTGAGCTCAGATATTGAACAGATTTCGGTTAAAAAGTCTTTGGCAAAGTCAGATTGAGTCAGATTGTCTGGAGACAATTTCCTGCTCTATTCTTCTTTTCCTACATGCACATGGGTGGCATTCCTCGACACCAGCTTTTCCAGAACTCTTGTGAATAGGGCAGCTTTTGACAATGTGCCACTCTGGTTATTCATACTTTGCCATGAATTCATTTGTTGATTTCTTTGCTTT
Source organism: Archocentrus centrarchus (assembly GCF_007364275.1). Taxonomy (NCBI): domain Eukaryota; kingdom Metazoa; phylum Chordata; class Actinopteri; order Cichliformes; family Cichlidae; genus Archocentrus; species Archocentrus centrarchus. Next base: position 14,756,397 of record NC_044352.1, read on the forward strand.
TCTTCATACAGGAGAAAATTATAAAACTGAGGGCTACATCGTCACACCAAACACAATGAACTTGCTTAAAAAGCACCTGGAATTCAGTGGTGGACAGGTATGATGCTTTCATGAGTTATCCAAACTGTTAGAAGTCAAATATGCCAAGTTTTTAAAAATGATCACGTTCACTGATTTACCTACATCTGCATTCCTTTAGATACGTACCCGTTTTCCTCCTGAGCCCAACGGTATACTTCACATTGGGCATGCCAAAGCTATCAACTTCAATTTTGGCTATGCAAAGGTAAGTAATTTTCTTTTTCCTGCATCAACACCATATAAGCTGTTGAATCCTCTCTTGTGCAGCTGTTTACTCTGAACCTCGTCGTCTGCTGTAGGCAAACAATGGAATTTGCTACTTGAGATATGATGACACAAATCCTGAGAAGGAGGAGGAGAAATACTTCACTGGCATTAAAGATATGGTGGAGTGGCTGGGTGAGTTTACTGTACATGCCTGTTTTCGGACACACTACATTCCATTCAATCCATCATCTTATAAGTGTCTTTGTATCACACAGGCTACGAACCTTATGAAATCACGCATGCTTCCGACAACTTTCAGAAACTCTATGACCTTGCTGTGGATCTTATTCGCAGGTGAGTGTAGGATCTACTGTATAGTTTGCAGACATGTTGGTAAATGTCTGGACACATGGTGTTAGACTTGATTCTTTTCTCTGCCTTCAGGGGTCATGCGTATGTGTGCCATCAGAAAGGTGAGGAGCTGAAGGGCCATAACGTTCCTCCATCACCATGGAGAGACCGACCCATCGAGGAGTCGCTGGTGCTGTTCGAGAGGATGAAGAAGGGCCTGTTTGCTGAGGGAGAGGCCACACTCAGGATGAAGATGGTCATGGAGGATGGGAAGATGGACCCTGTAGCATACAGAATAAAATACACACCACATCACCGGACGGGAAATGAATGGTATAAAAACCACAACTGCTGTAGTTACTTTTAGCTCTAATACGTTTTCACACAACACAGTGTGTACTACTTAAACTTGTTTCACTTGTTTTTCTCTACAGGTGCATCTACCCCACCTATGATTACACTCACTGTCTGTGCGACTCTATTGAAAACATTTCACATTCACTGTGTACAAAAGAGTTTCAAGCCAGGTATATGTGTTTCTGTGTTTTTTTTTTTTTTTTTGGTTTTTTTAATCTTCATTAGCTTCATTTGAACCTTTGTTGAATTCCTACAGAAAGGCAGTGCTGTTTTTGTTGTTGACCTTTTTGTTTGTGATTGTCTGTCAGGCGTTCGTCATATTATTGGCTGTGCAATGCTCTGGACGTCTACTGCCCTGTTCAGTGGGAATATGGGCGGCTGAACCTTACCTACACTGTTGTGTCCAAGAGGAAAATCATCAAACTGGTTGAGACAGGCATTGTCAGGTAAAGTAGGATTTGTTTTTGCTATTTGACTTAATTATTTACTTTGTAATGCAAAGAAATATGCTCAGTACTTAAAAAAGGCACTCTGTCTTTTTGTACAATATTATAACAAGTGTATAACATTTTAGGAGTACACTGGGAAAGATAGACCAACATGTATCGACTCCAAGTCTTCATCAGGGTCTGGCAAATATACAGTCAGCCAGGATTAAATACCAGCCCTGGGTGGCAGTCAGCCTGCACCTGTGGCAAGGCATTAAACCCCTAGATGTAGTTGTAATCAAAAGGTGGAGGCTCACACATGACAAAGCAAAAAAAAAAAAATTGTACTAGATCAGAATAAAATATGCTGTAATTCAATCATTATGCAGCAATTATGGTGTGATGGTTAGCATTACTGCCTCACAGCTAGAATGATATCCAGAAGGTCTGGATTCAATTCCATCTTGGTCTGGACCTTTCTCTGTGGAGTTTGCATGTTTTCCCTGTGTCTGCGTGGGTTTCCTCCCACAGTCCACAGAAATGCAGTTACTGGGGTTCAGTTAATTGGCCACTCTAAATTGCCCACAGGTGTGAGTGTGAAAGGTTGTCTGTCTCTCTGTGTTGGCCCTGCGACAGGCTGCCGACCTATACAGGGTGTACCCTGCCTCTTGCCCTATGTCAGCTGGGATAGGCTCCAGTCCCCCTCCGAACCTAAACATGATAAGCAGAAGAGGATGGATGGATGGATCAACCATTAGATTAGACACATACTCATACTATGTGTAAAAAAATCAGCAATTATATTTTACTAGTCATAATTTAATACCATATAAAGCAACCTAATATCTAAAGCACAGAGGTGAATCTAAAACAAAAGGATAGCTATGTTAGAGTAACATGGCAAAAAATGTACTGCATAATAAAAGCCTTACTAAGCATACTAGGCATACTGTGATGGAGTGGCGATATGTCCAGGGTGTACCCAACCTCTCGCCCTATGGAGCCCATACCTACTAGCTGGGATAGGCACCCACCCCATGAAACCCTGAATTGGATAAGGAGTTAGGAAAATGGAGGGATGGTTAATATTCAGATACAACCACTTTTTTTTTTGTTTGTTTGTTTTAAACAGTTGTTTAAATTAGTGGTCTTATGTCTAATGAAAGTGAAAATGTGCCGTTCAGGTTTTAGATTTGAGAAAAAGATCACTTGTGTAGGATTGAAAGTCAGTGTTGGCATATAACTACATATGGGAGTATAAAATGTTGAGCTCACCCATGTTTCAAATTTCATTATCTAAAGAGGGGTTTGGTTTTCTGAAACATATTAAAAGCTGTTGAAATTAATCTCTTAATTGCTTCATAGAAGAGTGTTGGTGTGGCATTTTGACCACAGCTGTTTTTGTGTTGTCTTCTTTGTTCCTAGACTGTTAAAATGTTTTTTCACAATTTCAGAGACTGGGATGATCCCAGACTCTTCACTTTGACGGCACTGAGGAGAAGAGGGTTCCCTCCAGAAGCAATCAACAACTTTTGTGCACGGGTAGGCAGAATGAATGCAGTGATGAACCTTTGGATGGCACAACAAGATCAATGTGCTGTTATATACTTAAACTGTACCCATCTCATAGGTGGGAGTCACAGTTTCCCAAACGACGACGGAGCCCCACCTACTGGAAGCATGTGTGAGGGATGTGCTGAATGAAACAGCACCTCGAGCCATGGCTGTGCTGGAACCACTCAAAGTCACCATAACAAACCTTCCTGAGAACTCAAAGGTTTGTATGTTGCTTTTAAAACAAACTGTTTTCTGATGACTTAGTATATTCTGTCTTTTACATGATAATTTAGGACAAAATCATCCTACTGTTGTCTTCTTTTTCAGACAGATGTACGAGTACCAGACTTTCCTGCCGAAGAGGCCAAGGGCAGCCATGTGATTCCATTCACACGCACAGTCTTCATTGAACAAAGTGACTTCAGAGAGGTGAGAGAGGGGAAAAAACCCCTCAAAATCAGTTATTTTAAAAAGACATTGTTTGACCTCTTTTGGGGTTGGAGATGGAGGGTGATTATGGGGTTATTCTCTCCTTTGACAGTTGATGGAGAAAGGCTACAAGCGTCTGACCCCAGAACAGCCTGTAGGCCTGAGGCATGCTGGGTATGTCATCTCTGTCCAGAAAGTCATCAAGGTAAGACTCACTAAGTAGATCTAAAAGACACCATGAACATAAAAATGCATTTTCAAGGCTCTAATCCTGCGAAAATATCAACATATAAAATCATTCTGTTTTTTACATATATTTATGCAGGCTGACAAAATTATAGGGAGCCCCTAAAACCCCAGGATTATAGAAAAAATATACACAATCATTGTACTACCAAGGTGACCAATATTAAAGTAGAAGTTATGTGTTAGGATATTAGATTGGGGGGGAAAACTCTTTACATTCCCAAAGATGGGACAGCATGGAGGAGAAATACTGCTACTACTACTGCTCAAATACAGACAAAGCACAACTCTTCATACTCTGAAAACCACACCAGCTGAAGGGGAAAACAGCCCCACAACATGCATCTTAGGGCTGAAACACTAACAAAATGCTTTTAGGATTCACTGTTTGCAGGCTACATAAAGATAGTCATTAGAAAACTAACGTTATTTACAAGGTTCACATGACTTCATGCAGTTCAACTTCTATAAAAGCAGAAGGCGGCATTCGGGTATTTAACACAATGCCACAATCTTCCCAGGAGTGGATGTCTCAGAAATTTTACCCCAAGGTCAGAGAAATTGCAAAAAAAATGAATGCTCCTCAGGCCTCAGTTAACAAGTTAAAAGTTCATGACTTGTTTGGAGGGGTTGCCAGGAAAAAGCCTCTTGTCTCTAAAAAGAGCACAGCAGCATGGCTTAGGTTTGCAAAGTTGCATCTGAAAAACATACAATACTTCTGGAACAATTGTCTTTGGCCCGATGACACCAAAGTGGAGATGATTGACAATAAGTTACAGCACCACCTTTTTGCAACAACCAAACACTTTATACCAACTGTGAAGCACAGTGGTGGTGGTGGTGGTGTGATAATTTGGACTTGTTTTGCAGCCTCAGGACATGAGGTCATTGAGTCAACCATGAACTCCTCCATCCATCCATTCTCTTCTGCTTATCCAGGGCTGGGTTGTGGGGGCAGCAGCCTAAGCAGAGAAGCTCCGGCTTCCTTGAACTCCTTGGTATATCAAAAGTAGTCTAGTCAAATGTAAGACCATCTGTTTGCTGAAGCTTGGCTCAAACTGGGTCATTCAACAGGACAATGATCCCAAGCCAGTAAACACCAGCAGACCTAGAACAGAATGACTGCTCACATTTAAGCAATTTAGTTAAATCAAATAGAGATCATAATGTTCACTTGGAGATGTATCATTATGGAGAACAGCCTTTGACTAGCACCGTCACCTTTCACTGTGAGAGTTGTCTTTAACCACCAATCTGTTGATCTGCAGACCTTTTTAGAGTAAAATTTTTTTTACTGTTTCACTATCTGGTTTATGACACACATGCTGTTCTGCACTGTTTTTCAGGATACTCAGGGTCAAGTGGTGGAACTGGAGGTGAACTGCTGCAGTACTGAGACTGCAGAGAAGCCAAAGGCCTTCATCCACTGGGTCAGTGAGCCACTGGTGTGTGAAGTACGTCTTTATGACAGACTGTAAGTCACAAACAGTTACTTTTATTCACAACTAATATGCCATGTAGAGAGCTCCCTTCACCAGAGTATCTAATTGCCTCTGTAGCTTCCTACACAAACATCCAGAAGATCCATCTGAAGTGCCCAACGGCTTCCTGAGTGACATCAACCCTGTGAGTATCTCCGAACTACAACAGAAGGCCTTTTGAATTATGTGTCAGCAGCCACTGTGATTGGTTAAATTCTTTCTTCATTTTTCATTTAGAATTCTATGCAACTGATTAGCAGTGCCTTAGTGGATACCTCGGTCAAAGGAGCAAAAGTTTTTGACAAATTCCAGTTTGAAAGAATTGGCTACTTCTCCGTGGATCCAGACAGCACCGCAGACAAGGTACAGAAAGACAAGAACTTTAAAATGTGTTAATGAAAGCTTCTGTTTTCATTAACTTGGGAAATTCTTTTACTCTTGGTCTAGATTAAAAACATTTATGTACTATGAGATCAAACTTTTTTCTTCTTTCACTGCAGCTCATCTTCAACAGAACAGTCACCCTCAAAGAAGACCCTGGGAAGATCTGATCGACTCAAAAATCAAGCCACTCTTCCTGCTTCAGAGATGCATGTTCAAATGGTTTGCATTACTCACCGTGTAATGTCAGCAAAGGCAGACTGCTCAGCCTGAGATACTGTAAATTTTTTTTTTCAGGGATTGGTCTCAGAATCTAAATGAAATTATATTCCTCGGGTGTTGTTGAGTTGGGATTTTATTTCTCACAAGAGAGCTGCAGTATCACTTTGACCTGCTGATGTGGTCAGTCAGCATTAAGAGTGCTTTTTTAATACCTGCTGCAGTAGTATTCACTTACAGTGTTTTCTCTTCTTCGTTGAATGTATGAAGCTTTCATCATTGTTCAATAAGGGCTGTTTGTGTATATTAGGTTGAGTCTAAGCGGGTGTAACACAAATATGATGTTCTCAGATGCCATATTACTTTTTTATATACAAAGGTAGCATCACTGCCAAAGCATCACGTTTTGTTTTTTAAATACTGAACAGAATGAACATGTCTTTACTGGAGCAAAGAATAAAGAATTCTACAAAATGCAGCATCCTTGTGTACTGATGCGCATGTCCACTGATGTTTTTTCTATCTACAATAATACAGAGAAAACCCAACAGTCAAAATGACCCCCTATGAACAAGCACTTGGCGACAGTGGGAAGGAAAAACTCCCTTTTAACAGGAAGAAACCTCCAGAAGAACCAGGCTCAGGGAGGGGCAGTCATCTGCCGCGACTGGTTGGGCTGAGGGGAGAGAAAAGACATGCTGTGGAAGAGAGCCAGAGATTAATAACAATGATTAAATGCAGAGTGGAGTATAAATAAAGTAAATAAGGTGAATGAAAAACTGAATTATGGGAACCCCCCCCCAGCAGCCTAGGCCTTTAGCAGCATAACTAAGGGATGGTTCAGGGTCACCTGATCCAGCCCTAACTATAAGCTTGATCAAAAAGGAAAGTTTTAAGCCTAATCTTAAAAATAGAGAGGGTGTCTGTCTCCCGAATCCAAGCTGGGAGCTGGTTCCACAGAAGAGGGGCCTGAAAGCTGAAGGCTCTGCCTCCCATTCTAATTTTAAGTATCCTAGGAACCACAAGTAAGCCAGCACTCTAAGAACGAAGTGCTCTATTTGAGTGATACGGGACTATAAGGTCTTTGAGATAAGATGGGGCCTAATTATTCAAGACCTTGTATGTGAGGAGAAGGATTTTAAATTCTATTCTAGATTTAACAGGAAGCCAATGAAGAGAAGCCAATATGGGAGAAATCTGCTCTCTCTTTCTAGTTCCTGTCAGTACTCTAGCTGCAGCACGTTGGATCAGATGAAGACTTTTCAGGGAGCTTTTAGGACAGCCTGATAATAACGAATTACAATAGTTCAGCCTAGAAGTAATAAATGCATGAATTAGCTTTTTAGCGTCACTCTGAGAAAGGATGTTTCTAATTTTAGAAATATTGCGCAAATGCAAAAAGTGCTAAGAGGTTACAGTTTGCCAAAGAACACATTGACTGACCTGTAGAGAAATGTAGAAACATTTTGTGGACTCATGAAATTAAGATTGTTCTTTTTTGGTCCAAGGGCCCCTGACAGTTTGTCAGATGACCCCCAAGCACTGAATTCAAGCCATAGTGTGTTCTGAAGACAGTGAAGCATGGTGGTGCAAGCATCATGATATTTGATTGCTTCTCTTACTATGGTGTCGGGCCTATTTATTGCATACCAGGGATCATGGATCAGTTTGCATATATCAAAATCCTTGAAGAGGTCATGTTGCCTTATGCTGAAGAGGAAATGCCCTTGAAATGGGTGTTTCAACAAGACAACGACCCCAACCACACCAGTAAGCGAGCAGCATCTTGGTTCCAGACCAACAAAATTAAAGTTATGGAATGGTCAACCCAATCCCCGGACCTTAATCAGATAGAAAACTTGTGGGGTGACATCAAAAATGCTGTTATTGAGGCAAAACCAAGAAATGCAGAGGAATTGTGGAAAGTTGTCAAATCATCCTGGGCTGGAATACGTGTTCACAAGTGCCAGAAGTTGGTTGACTCCATGCAACACAGTTGTGAAGCAGTTCTCTAAAACAGTGGTTATACAACTAAATACTAGTTTAGTGATTCACAGGAATGCTAATTCCTAAAGCTTTTTCAGTTCATAAAGTGAATATTTGAGTTTAAAAAGAAAAATGCAGACACTGCTATTTTTTTAAACAGCTCAACATTAATTTGTCTTCATTTCCTGTGAAGTAATTGGAAAAATATAGAATATAATGTGCAGTGTTCCCAATGCCTGGAAATAAAAACAATTTAAGGATTCCGAGCTTCACTCGTGCTTTTAAATGCACTGCTCTTATTGTGAACAGGACTGTAAGTTCCGTCATCTCACTAATGGCTGTGAAACTTCTTTAGAGGATGCTCCAGTGTCCACCTCACCCTATCCCTAGCATCCTCCTCTGGCACACCAACCTTCTGCATATTCTACTCCACTACACCCATGAATCTCTTCTGACGTCTTTCTCTTTTCCTCCAGCTTGGCAGCTCCATATTCAACACCCTTTGTCCAATATATCAACTGTCCCTCCTCTACACATGTCCAAACCATCTTAGTCTTGCCTCTTTGTCTCCGAAATGGTCAACCTGAGCTGTCCCTCTGATAGAATGATTTCTAATCTTGTCCATTCTGGTCACTCCCAAAGAAAATCTTAGCTTTGTCAGATCTACCACCTTCAGATCTGCCTCCTGTCTTTTTGTCAGTGCCACTGTCTCCAAACCATCTGAAGATCCCGGATATAATCCCACCTCCACATTGAACACATCCATAGGGGTAGAAACCAGGGGGGGATGGGGGGGACATGACAGGATTTTCCTCCACTTTTCCCTGTAAAATAATAGAATATTAAAGCACATAGTTAAGAACATCTGGTCCATAACAGAAATAGTGTAGGAGCTGCAGACCATGCTGAAGTGTAATGCGTGGGAATTAACCCTCAACTGCCCAGAACCTTCTGAGCACAACCCAGGCATTTAGCACATCTCCCCGGGACCCCCTTAAAAGATTCAGAAGCCAGTGAACCACTAAGAGCGTCTGTCTAGCATAACTGCGTTTTAAGGTGGACTGGCATCTACGTGATCTTAGCGGCTCTATCAACTGTGTGTGTCGCCTTTAACAAACTACCATAGAGACGCCAGTTACCGCGATATCTTGCAGAGGAGATATCGCGATAGCAAGACAGAGTTACAAATCGTTTGCTTATTGGTCTGGCGGTACTGTTGTAAGATGGCGCCCAGCGAAATATGAGTGGTCTAGAGAAAGAAAAACTGCAGCTTACCATCTAACGAAAACTAAGGGAAAATAAAGAATAAACCAACAACAGAAAATACTAAAATCACTTCGGTTTCCTGTTTCTTGTAAGAGGAGCGACGTTTCGAGGGCAGAGAAGTGGCTCAGACCTCGGCCCTTTGAGGAAGAGAGGTAGCTAACGCGCCCGCTAACATTAGCCTGCTAGCTTTGGATAAAACAGAAAAAAAATGTAATCGGTGTAACGTTACCGACACAAGAGAGCTAGCCCAACTTCCGTTGTTCCTGCATAGGTGTTGCCTGCGTGGATGCCGACGTGTGCATGTTTGTGTGCATGGAGGCATTAGTACGCATTTCCAAACACAGCTGTGACTGCATCTGATTTGCAAACAACACGCGGCTAGTTAGCCGTGCACCTGGCTAACCTACCGACTTGATTGGCTGTCGTATGGATTTTGACCTATATGTTGAATAATAACAGTTATTAAAAAAAATTGCATGTTTTCTGTATGCAGCGCTTTCCATGGGTGGCTTGAATACTGAATCAGATTTGGAAAGTGACCGCGCTTTTGTCCCTGCTCGTTTACTCAGCCAGAATTAACCCTTTCCTATTACTATCCGTCTGTGTTGCAGCTGGACAGTGAGCCATAGGTCAGTTTGCAAACACTATTCAAACCAATGCCAGCGCAGCAATTTTCATCTTTTATCTTTAATCCATTTGAGAAATGAATGGAAAAGAAGTGTACTGTACTGATTATTAAGAGCAAGGACGTGCAGAGCTGTAGTAACGTCAGAGGGATAAAGATAACGGGCCGTACCTTGAAGATGTGGGAAGGAGTTGTTGAAGCTAGGTCAAAAAGAGAGCTGATGATCAGTGAGCATCAGTGTGGCGTCATGCCACGAAAGAGCACTACAGATGCAATGCTTGCTTTGAGAGTGTTGATGGGTAAGTATAGAGGAGGAAAGCACTGTGTCCTTGTGAATCTGCAGAAAGCCTATGATAGGTTGCCAAGAGACAGGTGTGTGGTAGGAGTGACAGATGGGTTCAAGGCGGGGGTGGGATTACATCACGGACTGGCTCTAAGCCCCTTCTTGTTTGCGATGGTGATGGACAGGTTGGCAGATGAGGTCTCTGTGGACTATAATATTTGTAGATGATAGTGTGATCTGTAGTGAGATTAGGGGGCAGGTGCAGGAGAGCCTGGAGAGGTGTAGGTATGCTCTGGATAGAAGAGGAATGGAAGTCAGAAGCTAGACAGAATACAGGTGTGTTAATGATAGGGAGACAGGTGGAAAGGTGAAGCTGCAAGGAGGAGAGGTATTGAAGGTGGACCTTGTTCCAGACCCCTCAGAAGTTAGAACTCAGGAGTGACCCGTTAACCCATTCCAGTAGTAAAGTTGGAAAAGTGAGGGGAAAAAAAACAGGATTTGTTTTGGTTTTTAGCAGGTACAGCCATTCGGTTGAGATGGTGACACTGATAGAATGACTGGAGGTGGGATAGTTGAAGAGATTTTCATTGGGAGTGAACAGTATGGACAGGATTAGAAATGAGTATGTCAGAGCTACGGCTAGGGATGAGCGGTTTGGAGGCGACGGCAAGGCTGAGATGGTTTGGATGTGTACAGAGAATGGGTAGTGGATATATTGGACAAAGGTTGTTGAAGATGGAGCTAAAAGAGGAAGACTGATGAGGAGGTTCATGGATGTAATGAAGGAGGACATGCAGAGGGTTAGTGTGACAGGATGGTGCTAGAGATAGGATGAGATGGAAGCAAATGTTCTGCTGTGGTGTTCGCTAAGGTAGCAGCTGAAAGAAGAAAATCTTTAATCCATCTGTATTTTCAAAGGCGATTAACTTTTAAGAGTTTTTAGTGTTAATGAAATTTGTTTTCATGTTACCGTTAATGCACTTTGATTTAAATTGTTGCTAATTAATAACTGTGCTTCACAGGAGAGAACACTCTTAGCAGCAATGAATAACTCACTGGATGGTACGGGCTCCTATGAGGAGCTAGTTAGGCAGAAAGCTCGTAGCATTCCTCAGCATCGCATGAAGGAGTTCCTGGAGTCCCTGGCCAGCAAAGGTCCAGATGCCCTGCAGGAGTTCAGCCAGCAAAGTGGAGACACTACAACCACCACCACAACTATGGTCTACCAGCAAGAGGCTAACTGCATCTACACGGACAGCACAGAGGTGGCAGGGTCATTGCTTGAGCTGGCATGTCCGGTAAATAAGGACTCTAAATGACCAAAACCCAGTCTGTAAAAAGATAACTAGATAAATGAAGGTCTCTGACATGTACTGCCTTATGATGCAGGTTCAGGTGCAGGTCCAGCCACAGCAGCAACAGATACAAGAGACCGCATCTCAGCAGCAGGCTGTGCAACAGAATACAGAGCAGCAGATAGTACAGGTCTGTATCTCTGTTATCTTTTTGCTGACTATATCATTAAACTTATTATTCATTGATACTCTAATCCTTGACTTTTATTTTTAGGTGCAAATCCAGGGTCAGCAGCAAGGTCAGATGCTGGGTCAGGTTCTTCAGGTGCCCTCTGGCTCCCATCAACAGCTACAAGGTGTGACTACTGCACAGCTGATTCAGCCTGGAGAGCTGACAGAGGAACAGCACCAACAAGTAAAGAGATAAACAAATTTACAAAATTGCAAATATTTAATCTGTGAATTTGAATTTACTAGTTTTCATCTTTATACTTGTCTTAGCTGCAAGCACAGTTGGTGGCAGCCGTTGCAGGAGGACAGCAGATCCAAATCCAGACAGTGGGGGCCCTCTCTCCTACCCAGCAGCAGGACAGTGCAGAGAGGAGAGTAATGGGAACTACAGTTGCAACATCCCAGGGAGCGGGTGTCCTCCAGCCAGCCAAGAAGCGTAAGGTGGACATGCCCATCACTGTGTCCTATGCCCTGCCCGGCCAGCAGGTAGCCACAGTCCTGGCTATCCCTCAGGGACAAGGCCAGCAGCAAAGTTACGTATCTCTGCGGCCAGACCTCCTAACTGTGGACAGCTCCCATCTTTATAGTGCAACAGGTACTATTACCAGTCCCACAGGGGAGACCTGGACCATCCCTGTGTATTCTGCACCTGCTGCATCTGGAGGCCGTGAGCAGGTAACGCATATTGCTATCCCCCAGGAAGCTTATGGAACAGTGCAGGTTGCAGGAACAAACACTACAACAATGCCCACACAAGTTGCTGTTGAAAATGACAAACTGAAAAACCCTGCCAGTCAAAGTCAGACAGCACAGGCTGTTTCCAGCATAACAAGCTCTGGAGCAATGGGAGGCCAGGAAGAAGTGGTGCACACGCTGGCTGCAAACACACTGTTCCCTGCTCAGCTGATGAATGGAAACATCCACATCCCAGTGGCAGTACAGGGCTACTCAAATGCTACACAGTCCCTTATCTGGGACCCACAGCAACAGGTGCTGCACACACAGGGGCTGACAGGACAGGACACACAACAGCTACAGGTAATAACACAAGTATTCAGCTATGTTGGATTTCAACTTTAAACAGATCAAGATGCATTCTGCACTGCTTGAGATAATAGTGTTGGTATGCTGTGTTTATGCAGGGTCAGACAGTCGTTGCAGAGGTAGATGGTCAAGGTCAGCAGCAGGTGCAGGTGCAGGAGCTGCTGTTGCCTGCTACTCTGAAGCCAGAGGAGGGGCTGGATGTGTGGCGGCTTTGGGCTCAGCGTAAAAACGCAGAGTTAGACAAATCAGACAAAAATAAACTTGCACCGATTGGCAGTAAGTGTGCATGCCCAATGATTAAGTATGAGTTAAAATGATTAGATAAGACATGTATTGCCATTTCCTTTTCTTTGTTTTTTTTTATCTGTTTGCATAGTCACTTGTTTTGTTTGTTGTAGGACGGCAGGCTCTGCGTTTCCAGGAGGATTTGGTGTCATGTGCAGTTGCTGAGCTCTGCATGGGTCTCTCTTTGATGACAGCAGAAGCACGGGGGCTAGAAGGGGAGACTTATGAGGCTGATGTTCTTTACTATGTTTTTTTGTGCATACAAAAAGTAAGTTTACTTTGCAGACATAGATCTTATCTCCATAGATCATCCATTAAATACCTGTTGATATTTATGCCATATGGTAACACAAATGGAGTCCTTTTTTTTTTTTTTTTTTTTTTTTCTTGCAGTATATGTTTGATAATGGTCGCGTGGATGACATTTTCTCTGATCAGTACTACACCCGCTTTGCTCAGAGTCTACACCAGATCCTGGAGCCTTGGAGACCATCTGTTCATCCACTAGGTGAGAGCAAAGCTCAGCTGTTTTCACATGAACTCAGGGTGAGTCAGACTGGGATAATGTACAAAGTTGCCACTTCTCACCTGTGGCACACAGCAGAAGATAATCTGCTTCAGATGCATGCATTTTCACTGTTGGCAACACACTGTTTGGATTAGACGAATTGGCCCACTGAGCAGAACATGCAGGAGTTGGGACACGGTGCCTACTTGGCTTGCTGTCACTTTTCCAGACAATTACCTGTCCTGTTCTCACATGAGTACAGTTGGACATTACACAGACTTTGTACTAATGAGGTGGCAGTATAAAGACAGTTTAATATCTCATCTGACATTTGCATTTGCTCTGTTGGGTAATGTCTGTGAAAGCACTGTATAGTGCAAACAACTTTCATGTGTCTGTGTGTACTTCACTGTGGGCCCAGTGACCACCCAGGCTTGCAGTACACTGGCAGAAACCCTGAACTAGAGCCTGACCGGTATATGATTTTTAAGACTGATACTGATTACAGATTTGGTGATTTTTAAAAATCTAATATATTGGCCAATATTTTTTTTCCTTTTAGACACACAAAACACATACACATTTCCCTAACATTTGATATATGCTGTTATTTATGAGTCCTTACTAAGATAACATGACAAAGCAGTTTATTTTTAAACTGCTTGACTCTGCACTGTCCTGCTGCTGGTTTCTCCTGTTTTCCTTACTTTTTAATTTTCATGAATTGGCTGTTATTAATCCCAAGAGCGATATATCAACAAATAGCAGATAGCAATCAATATATCGATCAGGCTTTACCTTGAACTGCAGGTATAATTATATGACGCTTGTAAATTACCTAACAAGATATCATACATACAGCTGCATCATGGTTATTTTAAAAATCTCATCTCTGAATCAGTGACAGAAATATGTTTTAAATTTGTCTGTCAGTCCTATTATTGTGATCTCAGAAGCGCATTGAGGGAATTTATTGCTTTTTCATACAAACTCTCACTTGACCTGAGTAGAATTCATGGTTAGAGGTCAAGGTTATTATGATCTGACAAAACATTCTTTTATCATAACTCAGTGGCAACATTTTACACTAATGTTTAATAGGATAAAATGAAATGATGACATTTTATATCTAAAAGGTCAAAAGTCAGCTTCACTGTAACATAATGTTATGCAGAAACCCTTTTCCAGCAATTTTCAAAGACTGTAAGAAGATGAGATAGTGACCTAATGTCACATGGTAAAATAAAGATCCTTTTTACTGGTGCGCTGAAGGTCAGTATCAAGAATTAGTAGCTTCATTTCAGGAACATTTGTATTTGAAGCTTTGTTTAGTGTCATGGCTTCAACTTGGTGTTTTATCAGAATCAGTTTTATTGACCAAACACAGGTGCATTAAAGGCTTTAATTCTGAAGAGATATGAATTTAATCTGCAACTTGACTGGTTGGCAAAACATGCAACTGCAAGGTGGTAATTTAGTTTATTTTTAACTCTCAAAGCTCCAACTGTCATAGTTGTTACTGTTAATTAAAAATTACATATCCATTTAGTTTTCCCTCCAACTGCTGTTCTGGTCTTTGTTGTTTAGAAGTATAAACTTTCTAATTGCAGTTCCTACAAAGTTCTGTTTGTGGTTGTAAAAGGATGAAGCATGGTTTTTGTTAGAGACCACACACGTCTCTAATCTGCTCTTTACCCTCTCCTGCCAGGTTATGTTATTCCCAGTCATGTGACAGAGGAGATGTTGTGGGAATGTAAACAGCTGGGAGCTCATTCTCCCTCAACACTGCTAACAACTCTCATGTTCTTCAACACCAAGTGAGTAGCACAGCGCTCCCAACTGTAATGCTCTCTGCAGCCATTTTATGTGGTTGTCCTGTGCTTACTGCCCATGATTAACCCCTTTAAGTAAGAACAACAGCAGAAATAACTGAACTACAAAATACTAAATGAGATACTATTTTTCTGCCCCCCTTCCCCACTCCACTCTGGCCTCACAGTTGCCTGCATTTGCTTTTGTTTTTCATTTTACAGGTATTTCCACCTGAAAACAGTGGATCAGCATCTAAAAGTGGCCTTTTCAAAGGTGCTGAGGCACACCCGGAAGAGCCCCAATAACCCTAAAGATAAGAGCACCAGCATCCGATACCTAAAGTCAACAGAGCGGTTCATAGGACAGAAAGGTAAGAGCATGCATGGATTGCTTTTGACAGGAAACCCCCATTTCAAGGGTAAATTAATGATAACTTTGTACACTTTTTTCAGTGACAGATGATATGTACTCGGAACAGCTGGAGGACCCCGAGAACCCGCTGCGATGCCCCATCAAACTCTATGATTTCTACCTCTTCAAATGGTAAAGACAAAGCAATGTTAAGGCGGAATCGGTGAATTAAGAAGCTCAAGTGTAAAATGTGCTATCTCAAAGACTGTAATTTTTTTCATACCCTTTGAAACAAAATTGAAGTATAATTCCAATTTTGAGATGTATAAAAAAAAAATGCACCTTTGCTCTACGATGTGCTGCTTTGCAGTCTGGCCAAGGTTAGAGTTAGTGGCCCCCCCCCTCCTTTAAATAAAACTCTGCGTTTCTGTCAATGATGTGGGAAGCAGACTTCACATGCAGTATGTGCTGCGGCGCTTAAAGGTGTGAGAACACTGTTGCTAGGCGACCTGGCGAAGAACATATATACCGTATAACTTTTTCTCGCTCTTCTCTCCGAAAAGGTGACTTTTTTTATGTTTGCTGGCTTTGAGCATTGTCAGAGATCAAAGCTACAAACATTTTTGACCTTCACTGGCATTATTTTTGAAATAGCACTACATTGTTTATGAATTTATTTTATTAATATCACAGTTTTGGCAAGTAGTACCAGTATTTCAGAAAACAAGCTAAATATTTAGATTTAGATTTAAGGGGCTGTATGTTAAGACTGAAGGCTCTTGACCCCGTGGTGGTCAAGTGAGCAGGTGGAACAGTGAGTTGGGTGAAGGAGGACCTGAGAGTATGTGTGGGACTGTATGTATGGAGGAGCTCAGAAAGGTACTGAGGAGCAAGACTGTTAATGGCCTTAAATGAAAGAAGCAGCAGCTTGTAAATTATGCAGTATTTGATGGGGAGCCAGTGGAGTTGCTGTAGGGCAGGTGTTACACGGCTGATGGAGGGACGCAGGGGAGAGAGATTTTGTAGATGAAAGTAAGCTGACCGAGTTACATTATTGATATGAGAGTGGAATGAGCACTCATTCACAAGATTTATGTCTGAATTACAAACTGACCCTACACCGAGCAGAAGCACCAGGGAATTTCTTTTTAGCGTGTATTTTTCTCTGGTCCTTTTATGCACGACACAACCCCTAGCTATTTTTTTATTAGCTGCTGTTCCTTATACTCGGTTTATGAATATAAAAATGGCCAAGATCAGTCAGAAACGAGATTAATTTGTCCTGGATCTGTCTGTCTGTGAGCCTCCTTGTCTTCTCATTGGATGTTAATCTTCATTAGTTCATGCAGTACAACCAGCCAATGACAAAAAAAACTTAACCTGTGAATTGTGATAAGATTATGAGCCAGATGAGCTACTGATGTTCTGGTTCCTCTTATGTTCACGAGAGCAGCGAGACTGCGTTTATGCCGCTCCGCTGTTCCCTGTGTGACGGAGTGTGTATGATATTTGGTGGAAAGATCTATGTTAACCAGGTGGTATTTGGCATATTACTGAGTTGAAGATTTTGGACATTTTTGTGTATTGTTTGAGTTTTTTTGTGTACTAAATAGCTTGTTAATACGGCACTTAGGACACAGTTGGTATCTTTCGGTGTTTTTACTTTCTTAAAGTTAAATCCTATCTGTTCTCCTTTAAAAAGGTAGAAATCTGCCATAGAAGCAAGACTTACCATGAAACCTTTCCCTCTGTTCCCAAACAAAAAAATAATTGTATGCGGTTTTGTTGTAGGCAGGATAAAACTAACTTTGATTTGATATGTGAAGTGTTTCCTGAAAATATCCTCACACCAGCTTCTCTTTGTCTCTCTCTCTCTCTCAGCCCACAGAGTGCTAAAGGTCGCAATGACACCTTCTACCTGACACCTGAGCCTGTGGTGGCTCCAAACAGCCCCATCTGGTACTCAACTCAGCCAATCCCAAAAGAACAGCTGGAGCAGATGCTCGCCCGCATCCTTGCTGTTCGCGAAATCCAGGAAGCCATTAACATGTCCGAGAACGTGCACTAGTTGGACTGCAAAAACGAACTCAGACCTTCTCTTTCTTCACCCAGCCTTTGATTGCTCGTTACGAGTAGTTTTCTATTCTCTCACACCCTCCTGTGGTCTTTAAGGGTGGCATGTATATGTTTATTTTCATTATGTTTCAGCATATCTCACGCACGGACTGTATATACACATGCAACCAATACAGATCGTTTGTCTTACTGAGGCAGTCATGTTTTTGTTTTTTTTTGTCATCATTTTGGCCAAAGGATGTAGTATCTAATCTTTTTATTGGACCTGAACTCTAATTTAAGTGTTATTTTAACTGTTGGTTCTCTTTACCAATACTCTGGAACAGCTTTTTTTTGTTTCCTGTTCTGTTTTAATCTGTAATATATTTCATATATATTTTCCATGAGTTTGGCCTGCGCTATGCTGCTTTTCTTAGACATCCCTTGTTGTTGCTCTAGTTTTTCTCTTTTGCCTTGGTCACTGTTAAGTCTCACAGTGAATACCTCAGTGGTATTAAAACTGCATTAAGTAGCCAAACATAGGCGAAAAGCTCATTTTCAAGTTGTGTGAATTCTCTTTCTTTGTATTTTACTCTTGTCTGTCTGGAACTGAGTTTTAGTGCCGACACACTCAACGTGGGAGGTGACTTGCTTTGTTGGCTTAAGCTGCAGCACCACCTGTTGGACTAACTCAGCATCATCAAATCACAACAGGAAGTAAGTCTGCTCTGGTTTTGATTGCATTAAAGCGCCACTGTCCGGGTTGCAGCTGTTGGCGCTTGCCACACGTCGGAGGTGTAGCGTAGGATGCTGACTGCTGCTGGATCTTCCTTTCTCCCCGAAACTCACCAGAAGAGGGACCTGTTGTATCATACGTGTCTATTACAGGAGATATGAAAGACTCTAAAAAGTGGGTTAGCCCTTAATGTTCTATAATGTACAAAATTCATGGCTCCTTCATGTGCTGTAATGGGTTCATCTAAGGAGAATGGCAGTGCCTGTGTTTTTGAAACATGACCTTTTTTTGTACAGTCCCTACACCATGTGTCTGCCTTTCTAGCCAATCCAGTATCAAATCTGCACATGCATCCTTAAGTACTGATAGCCTGCATTGTGTGATTATAAAATGATGCACAATGATTTTTCAAAAAAAAAAAAAACTTAATAAAAGTCATCTCACAATGGCACTTTATCAGTAGTCACAATAAAAAAAAAAATATATATATATATATATATTAAAAATGCACTGTACATACTGTCATACTCTGTTAAGATTAAATATTTTGTTAGCAACATGATGTGCCAGCATATATAAAGTACAAGCCTGAAGGTTTTTGTCATCAGTTCCACGTAACTAGAATAACAGGTTTGGCCGCATCTGCTTTACCTCGAAATCATTTTTTTGTAGTGACAATATAAGCCACTGTTCTCTTGACTAGCATTTACGTGCATGTTGTCAGGCCAGTTTTCTGCCTGCAGTTCCTGACCACAAACAGTATACACTGTATGAGGGCATCATTATTATTTTTACACAGTTTTTCTTGTTTGCATATATGCATCTTCCAGCATGCTGACTTAGGAGGGGTGTGTGGCTGGATTCAGCAGTGAAGAGGAGGGGAGTAACCTCCTCAGGAGTTTCCCAGGGTTTAAAATCTGCTGTATTGTGTTCTGCGGTGGGTCTGCTAGAGGTGTCTGTCCTTGGGGGTGACGGCTCCTCCTGCGTGATCGGCTTCTCTGTCCTGAGGAGCTGCGAGGCCGATCCTGAATGTAGCAGTTGGTATTAAAACTAACTCTCTGGATCTGTGAGCTCCTGTTGATGACAAGTTGCCCATTAGAAGTCATTACACAGAAACTGATGATAGACTTCCAATTTGGTGTATCTTTGTGGTCACTGGGAGCATTTCTGCATTCTCACCATGCTGAGGTTCCCACACTGAGCCAGTGTAACAGACACTCATGAGCGCACACGTACTGCTCCTGAGCAGATGCAAGAGAAAGGGTGAATTATGGGTATGTTTAGCATGAACCACTAGTGCATGTAATGTTAATGTGCGGGGAGATGACAGATTAGTGGTAATCAAAGGAATGCTTTAATAAAATACAAGTATAGATTCAAGTACTCAATACATTTCCTATTAAGGTGAATATGGTGCATTGTATATGAATATTATCTGTATAGTTCAACAGTATTACAATTTAATATCCATGACAACTTTGAAATATGTTTGTTGACCTTGTTCGGGTGAGCAGGTGGAACGTGTAATAGGCTTCACTTAGCTGTTGTTTGGAGGCACTTTTACTTTGTAGTTTGACCCCCATTACCAAACCCAGATATCGTATTTGTTTCTCAGTTAATTTAATTTGACACACATTTACTTTCAAAATATAAAATACAGGAAATATGATCAGTTCATAAAATATGTGGTCGTGTTACAGATCATGTCTATTATTAAAATAAAATTTAAATTTCTAGACTTCAATAAATATATATTTTTAGTCTTCTGCTACTGTAGGTGAGGACTGACCAGATTCTGGACCATCCACATTCGATGCAGACGAAGGTCCTGCACAGCAGCCCTGATATTAGGCCGGATGCCCCTGGCACACAGTTGCATCAGCCAGAGCAGTGTTACAAATGTTCCTGTCCGGCCAATACCTGCACTGAAATCACAAAAACCGTTCACTATTTGACTGATTCCACTATGAACTACAGGAATAATACTGACAGAGAAATGGTGTTACAGAGAAGGCAATGGGATTAAAGTCAAAGGTCACACCTGCAATGCACCACAGCCGGCCCCAGACGAGGAATGGCTTCCAAATGCTGCCGCACATGCTCTGTGAAGGCACAGAGAGAGGGTGAGCTCTTAGGGACTCCCCTGTCCGGCCAGGAGGGGTAGTAATAGTGTGTGATTATCCTGTCTGTTGCACAGTCTCTCTGAAACAAATACCACAAGGGCTTACTCCTTTTATTGCAGGTGCAGTCAATGTACACAGAAGCAAGCTGCAGCAGGTAAAGGGAGCACACAGGGTGATGAATGTGTTATTCACTCACATGTTGGAGGTTAATGGTTGTGACAAAATAATCTGGTCCCTGTTTGCGAGTCACTGTTGTGACTTTGATCAGTCCGTGATAAACTATCCCTGGATCCAGTGGCCAATAACTGTCACATAAAACCTGCATACAAAGAGTTAATAAGGTTAGAGGGAAAGTCCTGGTATTGTGTGTGAATCCTTTGGAATTACCAGGTTTCCTGCATGAATTAAGCATAAAATGAGATCTGAAGTTCATCTAAGTCACAATCGCAGACAGACACAATGTGTTTAAACTGTTACAATCTTGTGTGTCTCAGTAATCTGTTGTATACGAGGCAGAATTCACTCTAGCAGCTGCTCTTGGTGAAGTGCAAATTCTAAGTAGTTAAGAAATCTCACAAATAGACACTTTATCGACCTTTTAATTAGTCTGTGAAATTAATCTGTTAAAATAATCTTGGGTTGTGTTTTTCTGTAGAAAAGAGTCTCAAATTGAGCTAACCAGTGATTGATACTGAACTTCTAATTTAACAAGAAAGCAAACGAGCCACACACACACATTCAAACACACAAAATGAGTAAGTGTCTCTCACGATGTCCTTATGTTTCAGAGCTGTCACCATGACTATTATTCTGACGTTTTGCTCCCACACCATCCTCCAGAAGTCAGCTATGGTGTTGGGCAAAGGACCCTGGGTGCAAATGAAGTCTCTCTCTGATTCTCCCCCCTGAAAGTTAATTGAACCGACACAGACACACACTTAATAACAGATGCAGACAGTTGTAGATGGGATGAAATGAATGAGGTTGAGGAAGCGAATGAGATCTTACAGGCACAAAATTTGCATTGATGTAGTCGGTGTGTGCATAGGAGTTTTGAATGGAGAGCCTGACGCGACAGTGATCATCTACATCCAGATGTTGAAAAACAGACAAAGGTTTCAAATGTTGCTACACATAGTTAATACTCTCTGCAGTATAATAAGCATTGCTCGTACATGGTAAAATGTAGGGGTATCTGTTCTTTTGTCTGTTGACCTCAGAGTTTCCGACTCTGGTGGGGAGATCTTTGCCGACTTTGTTGAGCTCCTGCACACACCCAAACACACTGACATGCATGAAAAACACTTTACAAATCACAAATCTATTTTCCAGTTCAAGTTAGAAACTTATGGATTACCTCAAACTCCTGTTTAAAGCCTCTTTTGTTGTTAGCAGCCAGTGCCTGGCATCGCAAATCAAACTCCTGCAAAATCTGCGCTCTCGGGAAAGTTTGCACCCTGTAAGACATGACTGGATTAAAAAAAACAAAAAAGCAAAGCAAGTTTTCACTGTGTAACCAAAAGGAAATTCCTTTAAAAATTGATGCGTATGTCTCTACAAACTCATAAGTGTCAAAACTAATTGTCACAGACAGGAAAGGAATACAGTATTATTATTATTATTATTTAGTCCTGTAGTGGATTAGAATGTAGAATATCACCAAGTAGAGTCTTTAATATTGATATTTTAAAATTTACACTTTTTTTTTTATCCTTACCTCATGTCTATTCTTACAGGTGATCCTGTACTTTAAAAGGAAACCTGGAGTGTCGAAGTTGCAAAGAAGACTAGTTTTGATGCTGTAAAAACAAACAAACAAACAAAAAAAACAGACAGAAAAACAAAGCACCCCCCCCCCCCCCAAAAAAAAGATTAGTTAAAACCAGTGAATAGTAAAAAGTAAATACTGAAAAGGTGTAAATCCTGTGTTTACGGTTTCCTCCCTCTCCCTCCTCAAGTAGTTAAAAAGGAACTATAACTTCGAAAGATAGAGACCTGACACCAGGAAAGTTGTATTCTCTCAGAAACGATTAATTAAGGCTACAAAATACACATCTTTTCCCATGGACAAAAACCTGTGCTTGCATTTCAGCCCGGCATTCACACAGAACAATTAGTATTACTCACCTAACAAGAAGGAAAACCTGTTCTAGCAAGTTGTCAACACCGAAGAACCAACAGCGGCGCAAAACACAGCTTGAATGTTGTGTGATTGTATCGGGCTTACCTTTGTAAATGTTTTAAGACTGCCGCAGTCAACTGAAGAGAATGAGTAAAATACTGCAATTCCCCAGGTCATCTTAAAGCTGTCTGCTTTTAATGGTGCTCTCTCTGTCCGTCTCGCGCTCTCTCTCTCCAGGCAGGAAGAAGTGTGATGGGTGGAGACAGTGGGTGGAGTGGGGAACACTAAATTTCAGAGGAGAGATGCCAGTATAACAGCTATGCTTTCAGAATACCGTAACTTTTATTGTACCAGAAAAACAAAAATATCCTTACTTATTGGAAAGAGCTAGAAATCATCTTCTTAGTACAGAACTGTAGGCAGATAGATGGGTAGGTAGTTTCCAGTGTAAGCTTGAAATATGAACTCTTAAATTTAGTAAGCTTTCAGATGTTACCTGTAGCTGCTTATGCGACTTACACGTTTCAGTTTATCACTATTTCTGGAATGTCTTATTTCAAACATTCTGCTGCTGATTTCCGTGTTTTCTTTGGCTCATTACCCAGCCTGTCCTAAGCTTCAGGTTATGGACTTCTGCCCTGATATTCTCCTGTCAAAATTTTGGTACAATTTTGAATTCATTGCTCCCTCTCTGATTGCAAAGCTTCTAGGCTCTGAGGTAGCAAAGCAGCCACAAACCATGATGTCCTCTGAGCCAAGTGTCACAGCATGGGATAAGGATTAGGTGCTGATGTGTGAACAGGTGTGCAGTCTCTGTTTTGCTGCAAACACAGTGCCGTGCATTCACTCCAAGCTTTTGTCTCATCTGTTTGATGAACAGCGCTCACGTCTGTCCACATTTTCCTGTAAGTGTTGTGGATCGTCCAGATGGTCTTTTGCAAACTTAGGACAATGTTTTTTTCTGTTTTGTTTTTAAGATCACGGTGGTTTCCTTTGCAGTGTCCTTCTCTTACCACTATTCTTCATTTAGTGTTTTTTGGTGAACACTAAACAAAGATATTAGCAGGTTGTTCAGATGGACTCCTGGCCTGTCAGGGGTGGAACCTGCCTCCTGCATTATGACACCTGGGGTAGGCGGGGCCCTTTAGTTTGGACACACAGAAAATGGATGGATAGATGTGGAGATGTATTTATTTGTGTGTGTGTGTTTTAATGTTACCCATGGATTCTTTTTCTGCATTGCAGATTTTTTCTTTCTTCTTGTGATCTTTGCAGAATGCCCACATATAGTAATACTCCTGAATTTCCTCCATTTGTAGCCGGTGTTTCTTACTGTGTACCTGCGCCTTTAGAAATACTGCTGTAGCCTTTTCCACCTTTGAAGTGTTTCACACCAACCTTTACTTACAGTTCTGCAATCCGCAATCCAAATTTCATCGTCACACTTGGAATACTTCGGAAACGTTGTCAGTACTGATCTTAACGTTTGTTTTTCCAACGTTGACATTTTTTTTTTTTCACTACAACTATTTGTGTGTGTGATGCATCGCCCGGATGTTTTTAGGAGAAACGTCCGACCGCCCGCACTGTTTTTGATAAACCTTCATGACCGCAGCCTTAACCTGATTGGGTATTTGTCCAAAGAGGAAGTGAAAACATGTTGCGCTATTTTCGAGCACGCTGAACCAGAGACGCAGGTTATTTGTGGACAATGTGAAATAAGTAAACCTGTAAACCGTTTTCAGTAGCTGTAGGCGATCTCTTACAGCGTGCGAGCGCTGGAAATGCAAAAGGTCCACTTTACAGATGGACACTCGGGATTAATTTGAGAGCTCAGACGCAGCTTCCTGGTTTTTTTGCTCTCCAAGAGGAATAAAAGTCAACGTGTCAGTCATAAAGACAAATCAGCTCTGCAGAGAGGCAGAAATGGATCAAGCACGACCGCAGACGACACAAGAAAACAAGGTAAAATAAATATATAAAAAAGAAAGGAAAAAAAAAAGGGATGGGGGGTTAGGAGTAACAAAGTGAAAGCGGTCTTATGCGCATGCTTGAAGTGTTGTAAACTCTACGGACCTTTATTTATTTTTATTTATTTATAATCATTTAAAATAAAATTAAAGAATCAAAACGTTCGGAAATTACACAAATAATAATACTGCTGCGATCTCCGAAATAGCCTGCAAATATAACAGGAAGAGTCATGTTGAGCACATGGGGGCACTATTGAGTAGTCTGCGTTGTCTAATTAAAGTAATCCTTATTTTCATGAAAATCAGTAATAATAAGTCTCATTAGTTTATTTCACTCATATGAGTCTTTCTTCTTAATGGGAGAAAGTGAATGCTTTTGACTGAGGGTTTAGCAGGATATTCCTGTCCCAGTCCGAGGACCGCTTGCAACAATCAAATCGAAAGTGTTTCTGGGTGGATGATACTTGGTCTAACGTTATTTAAAGCTCTACATGCAGAGTGAAAAATCTGGTGTTCTCAATCCATGAATATTATTTTTCTTAGGTGGTGGTGTTCCGGAATTATTTGCATAAGTAGATCTGTGACTAACAGCTATTATTATAATCAACTCATCTGTCGGCTTGAAAAAAAATTAAAAAAAGCTTAAATGCAGATTGCTTGAAGATTTGCCTGAAGAATAACAAATAACTTAAAATGATCTGGCAGTTATTATTTAGCAGATTGTTTCAAAATCATGTCCTACCTTTCTGTAACACCCTGATAACTGTGATTAATCCTGCCCTCTCACTTTAGGTGTCAATGTCACAGCGGTACAAGGAACACAGTGATGACTCCACTGACAAAAGGGCTACCAACAACACTGTGTCACCCACTAAGGTACATCCTGTTTAAAAATGACCTTTATAAACGCTCTCTCTAAAGCGCCAGATTGTGATGACTTTATTAACTCCTGTTAATTCAGGGTGAGAAGAGGGTGTTCAGAAGAGTGAGAAGTCCATCTAGACCAAGGGCATGGTTGTCCAGCGCTTACAAACCGAAGTTTGGAGGGCATTTCTACAAGCCTCGGTAAGAATCTCTGGGTGAGAATGGGGAGTACTTTTATTTACTTTATTTTTACCCAGCAAGCACTGATAATGAGACTGAGAATGATTTTGGTTGCTCATAAAGCTTCTTACCACCAAATGATGCAGTTTTCCAAGGGATGACCATTCATTCCACAAAGCCGGATTTGGCAGCCAGCGGCACCACCACTTGAGCCACCAGGCTTACGTCCACCAGAGAGAGCACTTACAGTCTAAATTTCACCACATTCCACTGAGGGAGAGGGTCAGGAAGAAGGAGCAAGTGAAGGAGAAGGAAAAGTATGAGCAGAGAGAGAGCACTGAAGGAAGTTCATCTCCAAAGCAAGAAAAGAGTAAGTTCATTTCTGCAGAAGAAGTCTGTGATAACACAGGCCGTTACAGCACACAAACACACACCCATTTCATTTAAACAGACATAAAGTCAGGGCTTGGGCAAAGTGTTTACTACATGTGAAGACCTTTTGCTGTTTCAGCATGACTCCATAAACAAAGAGAAGTCAAAACACATCTTTAAAAGTTTGGCGTGAAACAAGTTCTATGCTGATTGATACTTCAACTTCCAGTATTCTCGGTGCTCACTGTGTAGTGGAATCAGGGAACACACAAATAAACAACTACATTTGACTGGGTCAGGCTTTTGCAATACCAGTGCTAGTGTTCAAGAACAGTACGTTACAAATTAAAATAAAACTTCTGTTGTGGTGACGAGAGAGTTCAGTGCAAAAAGTGAGTCTGTGAGCTCTGAATGGTGACCAAAAGAATGAGATTGTGGATGCAAGTGACAGAAGATGGCTCCTCTAAAGAGTGGCCGGGCTCTTGCTTAGAGATATGGTGAGGAGCTCAGTCATTTGGGAGGGACTCAGAGTAGAGCTGTTACTCCTTCACACCAAAAAGAGGCAGCTGAGGTGGTTCGGGCATCTGACCAGGATTTCTCCTGGGCACATCTGAGGGGAGGGATGTACTATTGGGGAGGAGGCCCCGGGACAGGCTGTGGACACTCTGGAGAGATGAGATGTCACGGCTGGCTCAAGAACACCTCAGTGTCCCCCTCCCCCAGACGAGATGGAGGAGGTAGCCGGGGAGAGGGAGGTCTGGGGATTTCTGCTTACTGGGGATTTTTGCTTTAACAGGAATTCTAGGCTGTAGGTACAATGTAACCACAAACCCCTCAGAAACCCTACGACATAACCTATGTCATACCAAGATGTGCACCTCCCTGAAAATGTAACTGCATGTTGCATCAGTGCAACTGCTGTGATTGACCTGGTCAGTACTGTTGATTCTTCCTATGCATTTCCAGCTTCTTTTTCACAGCAGTTTTTGAATTTATCAGTGAGAGAATAACAATCATTGCCTCAGTATAAGGAATAATAATCACGCTATCAACATAAGGACTCACAAATGTCAGCTAATCCCTAGGGGGGAAATTGCAGAAACCATCAGGAATGGACGTGAGGGAATGTACAAAGATGTGGAAAAACTTGAGGAACAAATATATTTGCCTTTGAAAATAACTGACCACAACAAGGAGTGGGGACCCAGGAGGGAAAAAGTCCCATTATTTTATTTGTTTGTCTTGTGGCTGGTACCGCATGTAAAACACCAGGACACGACCACAAGGTGATTAACACTTAATGCAACATGCACAACCATAAATGCTGCCAACGATGTCGGACACTCATGCAGGTTATGCTGTAAGCTCTACAAACACTGCTGCGCTCGTCATCCAGATAAGCAGCAGAAGTGAATGAATGAATGGATGAAAATCTTAAGCAAAAGCTCTTTAATTTTACACCTTTAAACCAGCTTATTTAAGGATATGTTTCCCCCTGGGTTGGGTTATGTAGCACAGAGTGGTTTAATGGGTTTAGTATTTTAAATTAAATTTGAATAATTGTTATTAAACTAAATTAAAGGAGTATAAATAAATTCCTAGCTTCCATATGCAGTAATATGTTGGTATAAAAAGCAATATTAAAACTACTAAAATGCTAACTATTGGAGATATATAGCTTACAGCTTCATTAGTGCTCTTGCAGCTCACTGTTGCCTCCACCTCCTGTATTTATGATCACAATGACACATAAAGTGTAATGCATAGTGAACTGCACAAGCTTTACATGTCCTTGCACTATAAAATAACCACTGGGTGGCAGTATAGGCAAGCAGAGGCAGACACATTTTCATGAGCATTTTGCATTACAAATATTTGGAGGACATTTGCTCATTGTGTATCTGCTGGTTGGTAGGTAGTCACACTCTGGTAGCAACAAACCAACATTACATAATGCTGATTAATAAGGAGCTTTTATTGGACTTGATACATAGATTATCAATAGACTGCTAATAATCAGTTCATAATACAGTCCATCCCTCAAGTTACCTCTGTTATTTAGTTGGCTGTAGATTAATTACTTACTTGAGAATTGCTTCATTTTGAAATGGGAAGTAAACAGCAGGTTTAAAATATCTTGTGATCATGTTCCTTTGTTTTAACACTTAACTGTGGAGTCCTCGTTTCCTGTTTTTTTTGTCGGTATAAAGTGGTATGATTTGTTGCTATTTAACGGCTGAGTTACTGTATGTTTTTATTTTGCACACAGGCACTGTATCTGTGCGCACACTGCAGCACTGTGGAGGTGTGTGTTTGTGTATGTGTGAGTACCGAACAGGTTTTTTTTGCGTGTGTGTGTGTGTGTGTGTGTGCCTGAGTGATGGTGCGATGATGGTGACTCATCGCTGATTTGTGTGTATATATGAGTGCGAGAGAGAGAAACAGAGAGGGAGAGACTAGCCAGCAGTATATAATGAGCCATGACAAAGCTATTGCCTCACATAGGGATGCTACAGCCAAACAATGCAGTCCAAATCACATAAATGTCAGCAGATCCTGCCAAAACTTTCACTGATTTCAGACCATGATACTTAAGACACCCCCCACCCCCCCAAAAAACCCAAAAAAACAAAACAAGAGCCATAAACATAACATAGGTGACGACTTAAAGACAGGGTAATCTGGGAATAGAATCACTGGGCTGTATTTGGTATTAGTGCATATACATTTTTTTTTCTATCATGTTGTATTGACCTTGTGTTTTGCCTGTTTTCCAGCTACTAGACCTTACTCATCAAGGTCCTCTTCCAGCAGAGACAAGGACACGCAGTTCACTGTAAGTTCACCAGCAAGAAAGGTGCTCTGCTTTCCAATTTTATTATAAAGTGTCAAAAAATGTGTATCGTTCCACCCATTTATTTGAAAATCACTTAATTTCCCTCTATTAAAACTGGCAAAATATTCATGAAATGCTGGGTAGCACTATTTGAGTTACTGAAATATGGTTTATGAAGATGCTTTTACAATTTTATGGCCACATTGAAAAATTAATTTATGCAAAGATGACAGGGACTGGCATGAAAATGAATGCATTTTGTAAATTACTGTTGCAGCACTTTATTAATTTGGCTTTCAAAAGAAAATTAATTAGCAGCTGGACCAATAATGTGAAATATTTGTTGGTGCCAAGTTCTCAAATGTGAGAATGTTATTTAAGAATGTCTTGCGGTATAATACTCTCTTTTTTTTTTTCTTTTTTTTTTCTTTAGGTTTGAGCTGTTTGTTGGACAAATCGAGATATCAAAGTGTTACTGGACATTTTATAGGCCGATTGAGTTATTACAGACAGAATTGGCAGTTCAGTTGATTTTAATGATTAAAACAAAACATTAGCTGAAGCCATTGTGTGAATATTTGATTTCTTGTCATGTGATTGTTCCAAACACATGGGCTTCCACGATTAGTTCTTTTCATTATCATATTATTTTCACATCATTTTCCTCATTAATTTCTTTCTCGATAATGACAGAAAGAGCAAGGAATGCCCATTTTCTAAATAAAGAGCAAGTTTTTTTCCCTTCTGTTTATCGATCAGTAATATGTATAGATCCAGGTCGATGGTGTGTTTGTTTGCTCATCCGACGTGAGTTCAGAGCATAGACTTGAATGCAGAAAGCCCAGGTGCTGCAGAAACGGCTGAAATCAAATAGTCGCATAAATCTCTTGGCTGACCTAAGCGCAGCACAGAGCAGAGCGGCACATGATGAATCACAGCTGGTTATTGCTGCAGCAAAGTTAAAGTGAACAAAGAAGGGTGATGTTGTTGATGTTTATAGACCTGTAGTTTGGGGTTATCAATTTGTAAGACTTCCCTTTGAGAGGGTGTCATTCTCTCTCCAGTACATGTTTCTTTCTCTTTTTTAGCTAGCTCTTTAATTCATGTTAACAGCTAATTAAGTAAAAAAAAAAATAGAACACATACATATTTTATTATTGACCTAGAGTTGGGCATCATTGCAGGGCAGCAGAAACAATCTGCAAACATAATACCAACTACCACCTTTTAAAGATCCATCCATTTTCTTCCGCTTATCCTGTTCAGGGACACGGGGGGCTGAGCCTATCCCGGCTGTCATGGGGTGAGAGGCAGGGTACACCCTATACAGGTCACCAGCCTGTCACAGGGCTAACACAGAGACAGACAATCATTCATACCTATGGGCAATTTGGAATAACCAGTTAACCTAACCCCAGTAACTGCATGTCTTTGGGCGTAAACACAGGGAGAACATGCAAACTCCACACAGAAAGGCCCGGGCCAAGGTGGATTCAAACCCACACCTTCTAGCTGTGAGGGCAACAGTGCTAACCACCACACCACCGCGCTGCCCCTTTTAAAGATGAACATTAAAAAAAGTTGCTTATTTGGCTGAAAACATAAACAATAATTTGGAGATTTGCTCTCCACTGTAACTTTGTGTGTGTGTAGTTTTTTTTAATCCAAGTGTGGCCATCACCACTGCACTGTATTTCTTTGTTTTGTATTTTTCTGCCTGAATACAATCAGCAGAGTGGACGAATAATTTGCTTGCCTCAGGGTTAAAAGTTGACATGTGGCACTTCACTTTAGTTATCTACTTGGTCATTAGCAGCTCATACATCATCAGTGTTTGCCTCCATGTTATTGGCTAACTATCTGATTACTACAATCCAACTGCTGTCTCTAATTTCTGTTTTTTTCTTTGTTTCCTTTCTTCCCTTTTTTTTTTTTTTGCTGGTTTGCCAGAGCGACAGGAATCAAAGCAGAGAGAGAGATCACAGGGGGACAAAAAGCAGAGAACGAAGCAGAGACAGGGAGCTCCCTTCAACTGTGAGCCAGACGGCGGCACGAGACAGAGCTATCCAACAGAAGAGGAAAGAGATAGATGAGGTGGATGGGGTGTCATTACACGAACACGCACTGGCATGTACACACTCACGCTGGGAGAAGGGGTAGTTATAAACAGATAGAGGAGGAGAAGAGATAAGAGGAGCTGGGATTAGAGAAAGAGTGACAGAGGGATGATCCGAGGAAAGCGCCAGGAGATGTGAGACAAGGAAAAAAGATTTGTTTGCTGTAGTATAAACATTAGATTTGAAGTGCTGAGCCAGAGGCAATATGAGTGTCATTACTGGCTTCTCTTTGCCAGGCCTGACAAAGAAGGTCTTTTTCACTATTTTACATGATTGATGGTGTAATTCTTTCTCGCTGTTCTTATTTTTATTTCTCTAATTGATCTGAAATGTAAAGTGAGGCCGGCTCACCTGCATCACAAGAGGGTTCAGCAATGTGCTTTAATACTGTCTTCAGTGTGACAGGCATCACATGAGGTTCTGCTTATCGGTGTTTGTGTGAGAGCGTGTATGTGTGTTTCCACCCACTTGACGGAAAAGATGGCCTCTTGCTTTTCATATCTCCATGGTTGCAGGATTATAGAGGCACTGCAAAGGGAAAAAAAAAAAAAAACAGTCTGGCAACAGGTAGCTGATGCAAAAATGTCCACAGAACTCTGCACACATATATACCTTGCGAGCAGTCAACATGCAAGCATTTCCATGGATTAATCCATTCAGTGTAACTGGAAATACATGAGAAGACTTCATGCCTCATTCTTTTTTTCCTCCAACATTCCCACTTTCTCCTCTTAGTTCTCTCTTTTTGCCCTAAAACCATGATTGCATTTGTCTTTCAGGTGTACTATCAGGAATGTGAAATGTTTGGCTTTGTAGTAAAGATGCTGATTGAAAAGGATCCATCCCTGGAGCGTTCCATCCAGTCCTCGTTGCAGGAGAACCTCAGGGACATTGGCAAGCGCTGTGTAGAAGCCATGGAGAAATTTATTGAAGACTACGACTCACGTTGATCAGACCTGTCTTCTTAGCCTGTAAAGTGCTGAGAGTTGGATTTTAATTGATTTATTGCTACTTTTGTTTTTTCTTATTTTTGCTAATCTTGTGCATTCCTCTCTGCTGCCTGTATGAAATCTGTGCTCGGTTTAAAACTGAACACTGGTGAAAACTTAATATTTAATCATGCTTGTTATTTTGAGATTTGATGATGCTGATGATGCACTGGTTGTATTGCTCAAAAACGTCTTTAAAAATGTATTTTGATATGACATAATTTATTTTTGCTTGCTTATTAATAAACTTTGGCCTTTTAAACATTATGTGTTAGCAAATATGTTCAGTGATTTGTTCATGGTTGTATGGATGAATTCAGGTCATAGCAGAAAATACATTAATAGGTCAGTAGGTAACTAGGCCACACACTATTGTTTATGGTTTAAATACCTGTAGTGTCTGTGACAGTATTTATCTGAAGCAGTGATGCTCAACTTCCTGAGTGAATCAGGCCCTCTAAAGGGTGTCAGCTTTCAGTCGGGTTGAGGTTTGGACTTTGGGCCATTGCAACACCTCGATTCTTTTTCAGTTACTCTGTTGCAGAGCTGCTTTTGTGCTTGGGATCATTGTTCTGTTGCATGCCCCAGTTTCAGCCAAGCTTTAGCTGTTAGATGGCCTCACATTTGACTCTAGAATGTTTTGCTACAGTGGGGGAAAGAATTATTTGATGCTCTGCTGAATTTGTAAGTCTGCTCACAAAGAAATACAGTCTCTAATTTTTGTGGTGGTTTAATTTTAATGGAAAGTGAATGTCAACCAAACATTCAGAAAAAACACACACACACACACACACACACACACACACACACACACACACACACACACACACACACACACACACACACACACACACACACACTACATGAAAGTTACAAATTGATTTGCATGTCAATGAGTGAAATAAGTATTTAATTGCCAAGCAAAACATGACATAGTACTTAGTGGAGAAACCCTTGTTGGCAAGCACAGCAGTAAGACGTTTCTTGTAGTTGGTCAACAGGTCTGCACAGATCTCAGGAGGGAATTTGGCCCACTCCTCACGCTCAGCATTTCTCTTCTTCCAAACACGATGGGTCGAGTTGATGCCAAAGAGCTTGATTTTTGTTTCATCTGACCACAGCACTTTCTCCCAAGACTTCTCTGATTCACTTAGATGTTCACTGGCAAACTTATGGCAGGTCTGTACGTGTGCCTTCTTGAGCAGGGGGACCTTGTAGGCACTGTGCAGACCTGGTGACCAACTGCAAGAAATGTACTCCTGTGCTTGCTAAAGAGGGTTTCTCCAAGTATTAAATCATATTTTGCTTGGGGATCAAATACAAATTTTACTCAGTGACATGCAAATCAATTTATAACTTTTATGCAATGTGTTTTTTCTGGACATTTGGTTGATATTCTGTCTTTCTCCATTAAAATGAAACTGCCACAAAAATTAGAGACTGAGCAAACTTACAAATTCAGCAGGGCATCAAATAATTATTTCCAGCACTGCAAGGTGCCCAGGTCCTGTGGCTGCAAAACAAGCCCAAATCATCACCCCTCCATCACTGTGCCTCACAGTTGGTAAGAGATGTCTGTGCTTGATTTTCAGCAAACATGGCACTGTGCATTATGGCCCAAAATCTCCACTTTGGTTTCATCTGATCAAAGGACATTGTTCCAGAAGGCTTGTGGTTTATTCAGATGCAGCTTTGCAGACATACACCATGCTGCCACATTCTTTTTAGAGAGAAGAGGCCTTCTCCTGGCAACCTTTTCAAAAGAAAACGCTTTTTTTTTAAGTCTTTTTCTAACTGTACTGTTGACCTTGGGGTGAATTTGCAGGGATGTCCAACTTTCTTGAATGTTTTCCACTTAATCTTTCTTACCGTAGAATGATGGATTTCAAATTGTTTGGAAATGGCCTTATAACCCTTCCCAGATTGATGGGAACAAGGGAACAATAACTTCTCTAGAATCATTGCTGATGTCTTTCCTCCTTGGCATTAACACACACCTAAATGCTCCAGACTAGCAAACCAAATTGTCTGCTTATATAGAGGTGCTCACACTTGCTGCTGATGAGCTAATCAAGTGCATTTGATTATCAGCACCTGGCTGCTCCTTACCCTCTTAATCCTATGGAAGCAGAAAGGGTGCACTCTATGCTTTACTCAAACTTTACTTCTGTGTTTTGGTTTAGTTCTTGCTAAACAAATAACTTCATGCTGTAATTATTTGTTATATGTCATTATAACAAATATGTCATTTATTATTGCCATTCAGCTAAGATATTTACCAGCTAAAGACTAGATTATTTTTATTATGTACTGATAAGTGAAACCTTAGGGTTGAAAGAGGGTGTGCTTTCTATAAAACTAATGCAGTTAATAAGCCTGTAAATTTAAAATTCTTTTCACTACTCATTTCTATATATATTTTTTTAGATTTTGTACAATTCTAACATGCTTGCAAGTCAATATTTGATATGATCCCCTTTATTTTTCAACACAGTCCAAACTCTGGTAGCTCCCCTTGAGTTATGTATGTATATATGTTTTTTTTTTATAGTTGATTGAGTTATAGGTCAGTGTTAAGTGGCTTAACCATAAAAACTGGACTGAAAATGAGTGAAAAAGCAGTCAATGTCCAAAGAAAAACTTTGAAAGACCTTCAGAAACTGTGGAGAACTACTGCTCCACACCACTCTAAAAACGCCAAGAACGTCTGGCTCCTTGGAAACAAAATATAAAGAAATGAAGGGTGGCTCAAGACTTTTGCACAACACTGTAGCTTGAAACAGAACATTATGACCACTCACAGTTGGAGTGATTACCTTGCTATAATGGTGCATGAGAAGATGTGGAATATATTAGAAGATAAATGAACACTTGGTTCTTGTAGTTAACCTGTTGGATGTGTGAAAAATGAGAAGGTGAACTTTGACAGCACTGCCGAACAGTCGGGTCAGAACATCTCTGCAGCGCAAAGCCTCGTGGGGAGGTCTGGGTCCACGGTGGTGATTATCCGCCCGACAGCAGTACTGTACTGTGGAGGACACTTGATGGAACATTTGTTTCACCTGGGCTTTCCGTGCTGCATCAAGTCAAAACATCTTTGACATACAAAGCAACAGTGAATGTTTTGCGTTACTTTTTCTTCAGGGATGGTAGAATGGTTCAGTCAGAGGTCGCTCTCAAACATCCACAGAACTCAAAACCATTTTTACAGAAAAAAAAAAAAATTCTGGTCGTTCATTGACATACACTTTATTTTCAGTATGAGACAACAACAACAAATTAACATGCAAGCCTCCCTATCTCTACATCATGTTATACAAATAATGGTTCTTTAGTTACAAAATATATAAATATTTAAGACCATATATACAGGACATTTACATTACTACATCCATTATTAAAGTTTATTACTATATATACATTTAGCAGGTATTATTCTTTAATATTGTTATAATTATTGTTTGCATTATCATTATTATTGTTAGCATTATTATTAGTAGTATTAATCATCTATAGGTAACTCTCAAAAAAACCAAAGCATGTTGCAGAAGAGAAAACGGGACCATACCTGACGTTACTGTGCCTGAATGGTCAAGGAGCAGAGGCTGTCCGGCGCTCTGCCCTTGGTAAAGCATGGAGAGCCGGCTATGTAGAGCACAAGGTTCAAAAGACTATTTGTACAAGGTGATAACAGGGCTAGCGAGCCAACACTATATTCCAGCAGCATTTGGATTCCACTGAGGTAAACAATGACACAGCTTGGAATCTAGCACGTAGCTTTCACTATCCCAATACGATTTCTTGTTTGTCCACATAGAATAAGTTTACTGCCCAGGGCTTGGATCACTGAGCGGCGACGTGAACAGTCAGATCACTGTAGTTTGACCACTGTCCTTTTCAAACTGGAATTGTTCAATCTCTCTATAACATGGATACACGCACAGACACGCACATATGTCATGTTATTTACCTTGACCACAGTTTATGTAGTTGTCAAATTCATCAGTGCTTCCTGGTACCATCAGTTAATCTCCATCAGTGTAAACACTCCTGTTGTGTAAGCCAGCTGAGCTTCCTCTTAGGATTAGATCATTCTGTGTAGGTGTACACAAACACTACATGGTGTAGAGTTGTGTAAGCTCACAAGCACAAAAAATAGGCCTTTTTTTCCTCTTCAACCCCACCACGCACACACATACATACACACTCACATGCAAAAGCACACGCACAAACTCTCAATTCACTCTCACTTTCAGCTGTCTCACTCTCACCTTCCCACTCCCTCTGTTCCTCATCGATGCTGCTTTAACCGTCTCCTTACCTTTCTCTCTTATCTCTTTCACTCTCCTGCTCTTCCCTCCCCATCTCCTTGCTCTATATCTATGAAATGATGCAGTTTTTGCTCTTCCTCCTCTGGCGGGTGTGCAGCTGGCCATGAATCGGTCCGTGAAGAGGCCCATGATGGCTACCTATCCCAGAGGGGCTGTAGCGATGGCGCCGCTCCTCGTTGTTGATGTAGCACAGCTGCACGGGCCGAGGGATTGGTTCACCCATAAAATAAGCCTCTTCTTCCTCAGACTCAGAAGAAGAGGAGCAGCTAGAGCACCAGGGGTCAGCAGTTTCCATGTACCCATCGCCCCAGCATGGCCCACCCAGTCCAACAGGTTGCCAGCCAGCATTCTGCAGGGTAAGATCGGAAGTGGTGCGGGGGCAGGGCCGGTGGAGCTGCTGTCTGTACCCACCTGGGTCCAGGCCAAACAACTCCCGAGCAGCATGACCAGAGGGGAAGCGATCATAATCCTCCTGAACACGACGGTAGGGTGGCTCCATCATTTGAGTAGGCCGGTCTGCCACTAGGTGCAAGGCGTTGTCAGAACGAGAACGGCGAGAGCGTTTGTGGTGGCGGCCACTGCGGTGATGCCCGTTGCCGTTGTTTCCACGATGGTGTTTGCGGCGTCTGGGTTGTGGCTGCTGGTTCTGGGACACAGATTCCTGCCCACTTATGCTTCGACGGGGCATTCTGTCACTCATGGGAGCCATCCGCAGATTTCCACTGCTCCCCATCACCCCGACACGACCTTTACCATCAAAGCCAAGTGGCTGTGGGCCATCCCAATACTGCAGTGGGTAGCCGACTCTCAGAGGAGTGTACATGTTGTTGTTGTTGAAGGGGCGGGAGGAGGACAGTGATTCTGTGCTGTGGAACTGGACTGAGGAGCTGAGGGTACCCATGTTGCTCTTTTCAGACACATTCACACCTGAATCCTTACTCAGGTCAGGCATGGAAAACCTTGACAAATGCTCCTGACGCTTACTGACCCCATCTAGAGAGTTACCTGTTAGAATCAAAATCATATGTCAGATTTTCATATAATCTCATATAATTTATGTTTACAGTTATACTGTCAGTTATACTGTATGCTTTAATACCATACCTGTAGCATTAGACATTGTTAAGGAGTCCATGGATCCACGAGGGGTCTGTTCTAGAGGAGTGAGGGGCTCATTAAAGCTCATGGCATTGATGGGGTTCCTCCTGGTAAGTGGGGGTCTTCCATTTCTCTGGAATCCATGCAGACTGACACTTCTCTTGTCAGAGAAACCTTGGTTCTGGCTAGACATCTCATTGAAACTCATCTGGGTGCGCAGCTTGTTGGGTCTGAACTCATCCTGGCTGTGGTGCATCCAGTTTTCATTAAAGGAGTAGCCTCTCAGGGCAGCCATAGGGGTCCTCTTGGCATTCCCTTGTTCTTTTCCCCAGGAATCAGGCCTCTTCCCTGGGTTGGCAGGAGTCTGGGCTGGTGGATGTGCATTCGCACTGGGATTGTAGCCTTGTCTGGCATTACACTGACCCAGCAGATGAATGGATGTAGGGCTAGGGGAAGGATCCCGCTGAGGGCCTTCATAGGAAGCAGGGATATATGGGTCATCTCGGCTCATCCACACCTGGTTAAGGCTTGGGGCACGACTCGGAGTGCGGCTAGGGGTGCGGTTGGGTGTCCTGCTCGGAGTCTGGCTGGATGTGAGGCTTAAGCGATCCATCTGAACAGAGAGGGGATCCATGTCAGCAGACAGACGGTCTGGCATCGGTGGAGGAGCTGACTGGCGGGGTTCGGTGCTTCGCCTGTCCTGTTCGGCATTCCTTCGCTCCTTCTTTCCAATCTTGGTGCTGTGGCGGGACTCACGTGAGCGAGCACTTTGGAAGGCTGAGTCTGAGGAGTCAGACTCCTCTGGATCCTAATTGTTTGAAATAAAAAATATATTTGTAGAATTAGAAAACTGTATAAACAGTGGGTATATAGATAACTAAATAAAGAGTTGCTGTAGTTGTATTACCTGTCCAGCACTGCAGGACCGGGAACAGAAGATCTGCCCCTGCTTTGGCAGGAAGGGGCGGCCAAGAAGAGAGCGCTTGCAACGGGCACAGCAAAAACATTCCTCAGTTGCATGCCAGTGCTGTCCATCATAAGTCATCTGGCCTTGGTCAATGCCTTTGATAAGATGGGAAAGAAAACATTTTAGCATTTTAGTATCTATACAGGGGATTTAACGCAGACTGATCACAGACTAATTTTGACCATTAGATATTAAGCTAATTTTTGTCAGATATGCTGTAAGGGACAATTTCAATTATGAGCAAACAGAGCTCTTTATCTCTTAAAGTAAAATATTTATAATTTTATGCCCATAGATGATCACTCAATTTGTAAGATAACGTGAATAAATTTCACCAGCACTGCTCCCCAGCAAGAGGAAGTAATCATCTTTCACAGCTCCCATCTGGATACAACATGGGAGCACCCTCTGAAATACACTCTTTCACTGTTACTGGAGCTTGGGATGATAATAACTATCCACATTTCACTGCACTGAATCCGCCTCTACACAGCTGTGGCACATAAGGCTTCCAGAGCTGATAACAGTCATGCTTACAATAAATGGCTGTTAGAGGTTTTCTATGAAGCAAGTAGAGGAAAAGCATGTCTGTGTCTTTTGATAGCAATTCATATCTGTCAGAGGATTTGAAACAACAATAAAAGCATGTTTTGTACCTATGTGTTCTCCACATGCGTCACAGTACTCTGCATAAAGGGACTCGAAGCAGTTGCAGCAGTGTGGCCGTCCATCCTTCATGATGTAGCGCTGCCCGCCAAGGGTGGTCTCACACTCGTAGCAACAGAAATGCTTCATGTGCCAGTGCCTGCCTTCTGCCTCAGTGCACTCATCAGCAAAGATGATCTGCATGATTAAGACATTACATATATCAGCAGAGATAACACACACTCTATCTATCTTGCTGATGTGCTTAGGACAGAGTGGGGTACCTCAGGGTCCTATTCTGGGGTGTTTTTATATTTTTTTGTTTCCTGTACTACAGTAGGAACTTTTTTTGCTTTACTACCACTTAAAAGGAGTGTTCTCAGTAACTTGTAATTTTCAACATAGGTTATATTATCCAGTGACATATTAATTAAACTTCTGTAGTGTTAAAGCATTTTTTTATGAACCTCAGTTATATTTCAGTTGAATAAAAGTGATGATCTAGACATCCTTTTCACCTGTATTTTTTAAAAACTCATATCACTATGTCACTAAATTACTTCATGAAGAAACTGACATTTATTTTAACCAGATAGTTAAAGTGTCTACTGTCTTATAAGATATGCATGTGACATCAGGTTTATATCTGAAAGTTAAGGAAAATTAAACTGTTTATCAAATACAAATTCTCCTTCCAATATTTGCAGAGCACTGTGGCCTGACTTATTATTCTTGGTATTTCAAGCCTGTTTGCTATAAATTAGAACAGATTTTCTTTGTCGTGGCCAAAATACAGAGATATCTTTTCCCTCAAGACTGATTTCAACACGATTCAAGTCTGCGAGCAAGACCCATCCAGCCATTTCCAACCCTAAAGGGCTCCAAGTCCAGACAGGCGCACCTCATCACAGGCACAGCAGCGGGGTTTCAGCCTCTCGGCATGGTGCCGGCCACAGTAGATCTTGCCATCCTGGTGAAAGTATATGAGGTCCACCAATAGTTCCTCACACGTGCCGCAGACAAAGCACTGAGGGTGCCAGCATTTTCCATGACCCGCCCTTGCCGCAAAAACTACAATGTCCCCTCCATTTATCTGACCCCCACACTGCAGGACAGGACAGGAAAAGAGAGGAAATAAAATTGAGCAAAAAAAAAAACAAAATGAAAAGAAAGGTATGAAAGAAAGAGAGTCTCAAGAAAGAATCCAAACTGTAAAGTGTAAAAAAAAAAAATCATTAAGAAATCTTTTCAAGACCAAAATGCTTTTATAAAAGACCCTTAAAGATGTTTGCTACATGGGCGATGCCCCCAGCCAGGAAAAAGTAGGTCATCATTTGAGGATGGAAAAGATGTTAGTTGTTTAGTTTACCTTGTCACAGATGGCCCCATTGATCGTGAGGGGGAAAGGACGAACGTTTCCTCGGCCCAAGTTATCCTTCTTCCGCTGGTTGCTGAAGAGCTTGAGCTCTCGTTTCTCCTCCTCATCCAGTGCATTACAATAACGCACCTGAAACAACACCACTCACCATTAAAACTGAAATGTTACCTAACCACCAGAATGAAGAAAAGTCTTCATGTATAACTGAGAATTTTGTTGTGCAGCTGGGAATGCTTTACCTCATTGTCATGTGGTGGCAACTGGTGAAGCAACTGCTTGATGCGATATTTCTCTCCAGGGCTGTTAATATAGGGGACCTTCTCCTCTGGTAAGCAATTATAATACTGATGCACCTGAAACAAACAAAATCAAACATGTGGTTCTGCCATAGAGTTTTAAAAAAAATTAAGCTTACATTAAAGCATTGACAGACTGTCCACTTGGTATTACAAACTTAGTAAACATACATCCTGCAAAAATGAATTAAAACCCATTTCAGGGCAAAAAGTTAAATGTTAAATATTCACTCTCTTTTTTTCAATGTGTTTAGTCTCAACTAACCCTGATGTAAATATTCTAGATGTTTTGATACAAAATGCTTGATTATGTTAGTTGCTAACCTCATCTGTTTGCTATTTGGTGCTTACAACAACTTGGAAAGTCAGAGAAAATGTTTCTACATGATTTGCCAAGTTCTTGACATCACACACAAAAGCATGATAGATGAAGTAAATACATCTGTTTGGAGGTTAGAAAGTTTTGATTAATGATACAAATTTACGCATTGCACATCATTCTTTTTGATTTTAATTTGTACTGCAGTATCAGGATTTAATTATTATTTCCCCCCAACATCAAGTGACATACATTACTGTGCAAACGTCTCAAGCCTCCCCGAATTCGTTCATAGTTTGCTTCCATGGAGCCAGACTTTGTCATTTTTAAAGTGGTCTTGAGCAATAGGTCTCCAGGCTGTCTGAAGTTCTTTTGAAGTCTTTCTTTGGATACTGGCTACTTTTTTACTCAGTTTCAGTCCAGTCCTTGTACTTGGCCATTTTCAGAGGAATGTTATGTGTTTGTTAC
This sequence comes from Archocentrus centrarchus, assembly GCF_007364275.1. Taxonomy (NCBI): domain Eukaryota; kingdom Metazoa; phylum Chordata; class Actinopteri; order Cichliformes; family Cichlidae; genus Archocentrus; species Archocentrus centrarchus. Next base: position 14,797,689 of record NC_044352.1, read on the forward strand.
CACCTAACACGGACCTATGAATCAAAAAAAGGCACCTAACCAGTGTTGTGTCTACACATAACAGGCAACTTAAAAACTAGCCAGGGGTGCCCAGATGGCTCAGTGGTGGAGCAGGTGACCACATGCATATACCACGTTGCGGTGTGGGTGGTGCAGGTTCAAGTCCCGGCCTGTTGCCAGTTAGCCCGTGTGTTTTCCCCATTTCCTGTCTCCCTCTACTGCCGATAAAAGCCGCTGTGACCAAAAATGCAAAATTGAAAGAAAAAAAAAAAAAAAAGCCAGCAGCCTGTTGCAAAAACACAGGCTGCTGGGAACATAATTTGTTCCCATTTCTTTAGTTGAGTCTATGAACAATGCCAAAGATAACACAGTCTGACAGACATGAAATTGTAATTTTGCACCTACAAGGTGATTCTCAAAGATTAGCTATTAGCTGGTGTCTTCCCAAAAATCTGAGAAAACTGGAGAAGTGGCCTACAAAATATCTACAGTGGATGAACAGTATCTGAAGGTCATGTCCTTAAGAAATAGTAACACATCCAGCAAAGACCTGACACAGGACCTGAGCGATGCACCTGTCCCTTCAGTTGATCCATCTATTGTTCACTGAAGTCTCATCAGAGATGGTCTCAATGAAGGGGAGCTATCAAGAAGCTATTCTTAAAGAAAGGAAAGACGGAGGAAAGGCTGAGGTATGCCAATTTACACAAGAACTGGACTGAGAATCAATGGCAACAGGTCTTACAGAGTGATAAATCCAAATTTTTGGTTCAAATTGTCATCAGTTGTCATCAATATGTGCAGAGGAGGTCAGGAGAGAGTTTCTGCATTCATCTGCGTCTGTACATTTCAGCTAGTAGAGTTGGAGATCTTGTCAAAATTGATGGAATTGTGAATGCAGAAAAGTACCATCTGGAAAGCATCTGGTTGGTAAGACCTTCATTTTCAGCATGCCAATGAACCCAAACACACTGCTAATGCAGTAAAAGAATACCTGGACAGAAAAAAACACACAATGGAACACTATCAGTCATGGAGTAGCCCCCCCAGAGCCCGGACCTCAACATTATTGAAGCATTATTGTGGATTCATCTTGACAGAGAACAGGACAAAAGGTAACTAACAGCCAAAGAAAAGCTTTGAATGTCCTTCAAGAAGCATGAATACCTATCCCTGAAGACTAATTAAAGGAATTAGAAGAAAGCGTGCCTAAGAGAGTTCAGGCTGTATTGAAGAATAAAGACGGTGATATCAAAACTCCACTTTCAAGCTTAGAATTGTACAAACTCTGTTTTTGCCTCATATACTGTATTTCCATTTATGTTTGCACATATTTCAATAATGCTGCATCTATTTCTCCTCTTCCTTGCAATATAAATGAGGGGTGGCTCAAGACTTTTGCACAGTGCTGTAGATTAGTTTGAACAGTCCTTTAAAAGCAGTAACTATGACAGCAAGTTCAGTAAAGAAATTACAGACTGGAATAAGCTTTTATTTTGTATGATAATAAAATATAACACATCTTTATAGTGTCTGTTTTGTTTCTAAAGTTGGACTTAAAACACATGAACACTGTGAGACTGAACCATTTGAAGAGACCAGGAATGCATGGTCAGTGCAGCTCTGACAAGAGAGAACCACAAAATTGGAGATAGGCAGAAAAAGAGCAAGAATACAGCAGCTATCTGATCCACTGTGAATATGGAAATATTAAAAGGCAAGTATTGTACTAATATTTAAAATTCATTTTTCTGTTCTTGAACTCTCATAGAGTACTTTGCATGATTCAGTTAAAAAAAATAATCACTATTTAATTTAGACTTTTCTTTAGTGCAGCTCTTCAATTCATCACCCAAAACAAACATTTTCAGTTTTGCTCTTACTTCTTCTAAGACAACTTTCTTCCGATTGGCTGATGCTCACAAATAGAAGGTTTAAACAGCAGGTGGGTGGGGCTGGTGTGCTTAACAGAATTAGTTCAATGGAATTATTAAAAAAAATAATGATAATAATAATGAAACTGTCCTGGACAAAAAGGATGGTACCCTTAACTTAATACAATCTTTTGAGGCAATCACTAATATAAAGTGATTTCTGTAAGTCTCAGTGAGACTTTGCACCTATTGACAGGGATTTTTGGCCCATTCCTCATGAGCAAACTGCTTCAGCTGTCTCAAGTTTGAAAGGTGCCTTCTCCAGACTGAATGTTTCAGTTCCTTCCACAGATGTTCAATAGGATTTAGATCAGGGCTCACAGAAAGCCACTTCAGAATAGTCCAGTGTTTTGTTCTTAGCCATTCCTGGGTGTTTTTAGATGTATTTTGGGTCATTATCCTGTTGAAGGACCCATGACCTGTGAATGTAACAAAGCTTTCTGACACTGGGCAGCACATTTCACTCCAGAATCCCTTGATAGTCTTGAAATTTCATTGTAGCCTGCACAGATTCAAGACACCCTGTGCCACATACAGCAAAGCAGCCCCAGAACATAACTGAGCCCCCTTCATGGTTCACAGTAGGTACAGCACTTTTCTTTTCTTTTCTTTCTATGCTTCATTTTTACATCTGTGAACACAGAGCTGATGTAACTTGCCATAAAGCTCCAGTTTTGTCTCATCTGTCCAAATGACATTCTCCCAGAAGCTTTGTGGCTTGTCAATATGCATTTTGGCAAATTCCAGTCTCATTTTTTATGATTTGCTTTCAACAGTGACGTCCTCCTTGGTTGTCTTCCATCAAGTCTGCTTTGGCTCAAACAGTGACTGACGGTGAAATCTGACACTGATGTACTTTGACCTCGGAGTTCACCTCTAATCTCTTTGGATGTTGTTCTGGGTTCTTTGGTTACCATTTGTATTATCAGTCTCTTCAATTTGTCATCAAATTTCCTCTGACAGCCACGTCCAGGGAGGTTGGCTACAGTCCCGTGGACCTGAAACCTCTGAATAATATGTGCAGTTGTAGTCATAAAAACATCAAGCTGCTTGGAGTTGGTCTTATAGCCTTTACCTTTAACATGCTTGTCAATAATTGTCTGTCTCATCTCCTGAGGCAGCTCTCTCCTCAGCTTTCTGTGGTCCATGTTCAGTGTGGTACAGTGGTATACACCATGATAGCAAACAGCACAGATAATTTACAAGACACACCTTAGTTTAATCTGTCCATGTGGTCAACTTATTATCTTTTCTAGGGGAACCATCATTTTTGTCCAGGCCAGTTTTATTAGTTTGTCTTTTAAAATAATTTGGTTAAACCACAATTCAAAAACAATGTCTGATTTTCATGAGTTAATTTTCAATAAAATTTGTATTTCTTATTATCTTTGTGAGTTTCAAGTTATTTCAGTGACCATTGTGTGTTTTTCTGTCTTTAACAAAAGAGCACCAACAATTTTGGCCCTGTCTGTAATTCCTCCATTATACTGTATAAAAGCGTGGCTGGTTTATATAATCTATAAAAATTTACATAATTTATAAAAATTTGTTTATGCCTTGCACTTGGAAGTCAATGTCTGGAATTGAGTGTTCAGCACGTCGAGCTCTGTGCTGCTGCAGACACAACCTTGAACAGCAGCAGATTCTTTAAAATTTCAACAGCTAATATTCACATTGCTTAAAGGAAATCTTATACTTGCACTGCAGTTAGAATTCACGATGCAGCAGCACTTTGTATCCACACCCTGAACCTTCTTTTGTAATTAAATGTTAGCCAATAAAACAGAGAAAACCTTGAGTGGAGTTTGAGAAGTAAACACTCATAGGATATAAAGCAATCTTGTTACTTGCCTCTAATTTTCAACAAAACAGGCTTTCACATAAAGTGGTTCAGTGTTCAGTGCAGTGTAAAGATCTATTTTACTGAAGATTCTTCTGATTCAATTTACTTAATCAGTAGGGTGGACAGGGAGAGGGAAAGGTGGTTCTTCTTTGAATACCTCCTGTCATGCCCACGTTTTACTCTATGCTGAGGAGGATGACACTGACCCTTATGAAAGTCAAAATCATTTGAGCTGAGTAACTTTGCTCTGAGAGCAGTCCCTCAAATGTGCAACAGGTAAGCAAAAAACACTTTAAATGCTTTAAATGTGATCCATTTTATGCAAACCTGTACAGGTTATTTTCAGCTTATTTTACTTACTGGTTCTCATGTTCAAAAAAAGTTCAACACACTGCCTCCATTTTGCTTATTTTTTAAAATCCACCGGTTAACAGGCTATCACACCTGGGAAACAGGGACAACTGACCTTTAAATGAATGGCAAATGTTGATCAACTAACTGATTAATCTAGCAATTAATCAGCTCTGAACTTAGTGGAATCTCTATCCCGTCAAATCCTTGTTTCTGAAGTAACTCCTTTAGACAGTAAATATAATTTTTCACAATGAGAAATAATAAAATAATAAAACATTGCCTTTATGTGTTGCAACAAATATTGAATAGCTCTTTTGGTAATAAAGTCCATATCTCCTGGAAACTAGATCAGAGATGGTTAATAATAATAATTTTTTGTCACTAGAGAAACAAAATGCTTCGATGAGGCAGACCTGACACAACCAAACCTTTCTGAAACCATAAATGTTTTCAACTGGAGAGTTTGAGTCCTGACAACTTGATGAACTATGATACAAAATTATGATTATCTTTTAAAATTCAAGTCGCCTTAATTGCACAGAGAGAAATCAGATGTGACAGGCTTAAAATTCATTACGTTCAAATGTATTAAAAAAAGAAACAGGCAGCTTCAAATTGCCTGCACCTCCTGTTGGATGACAGAGGCTGCAGCCTCTTTGAGCATCCTGTCAAGATGGCTGACTGAAGAAAATGACTGTTATCAGCCCATCCTGTCATCTGTTAACAGAGCACTAGGAGGCCTGTTGCATTGGAGTGCTTCTCATACTAAATAAAGACAGAAGTGTTTATACCGAATATAGTTGAACACAACTGTGTTTATCTTATGTCAGAGCTGACAAAAACAACAGGCAAAAATTTAAAAAAAAAATGAGGAGGAAATATCCTTTGCAGAACCGATTGCATTAGCTTGGTCATGCATGCAATTAAAAGGCATTTAAACTGCAAATGAGTTCAGACAGAGAATTGGGAAACTGGTACGCATAAACACGCTTCCACACATTTTCAATTACATTCATCCAAACATTCACTGACTCAAATTATTTCCAGTTCTGTGGGTTTAAATTTGCTAAGTTACACTAAAAAAAAAAAACACAGCAAACTGAGGGTAAGGGCGCCTAAAAGACCACTAAATGTGAAAGAACATTATCTTATTTCAAGAAGTAAGCCATCATGTACTTGATAGTGATCAGTGAAGCAGCTTTTTAAAAATGAGTCCTACATAAACCCACCGATACATTTGAACATGTTATACTTAAAATAGTCGCAGGGCCTTTCTGACATTTTATCAAATCTTTAGTTGCTTCACATTTGTTCTTCAGACAGTGCAATCAACTAATCAGTGTGTGGCTTCTTTTCATAATTTCAGTTATGGTTGTCATTCTGTCTGACTCTCAATTTGGTTTCTACACAAAGTCAGTTTAACACTGACAGCTGGAAAATGTCCTTACAATTATTCCTCCCTGACATGCCTGACAGCTGAGCCTTAATGATTTGTAAGTCATCCCTGCCCTTCTCCCCACTCTAACCCAAACAGACAACAGCACCATGAAGGGGATTTAAAACAATGATGATAAGTTGTCTTGTTTTCAGATCAGTGAATTTTCCAGCTCAGGATTATTTAGATAGATCCTTTATCATCCAAATAATTTAATTCTCTTGACCGACTCGTTACAATTCGATAAGAACTGGCTTTTTTGGACAACAATAGGGAATAGGTAATGAAGCACTCACAAAAAATTGTGAAGTGAAAATCTGTAACTATGTACCTGCTCAGGACTGAGGCCAGGGGGAACCCAGACGTATTCCTCCAGTGCACATCCAGAGTCATCATCAGAGGTGGAATTCCTCTGGAAATCGTACATCAGCTTGGTGATGGTCTTCTCCATCTCCAGAGACATGGCTGTCACAACATGCTCCACTACCCAAACCGCTTCAGTGGGCACAGGTATTCCTGTGGAGGAAACAGACAGGAGAGTGAGGGCAGGGCAAAAAGGGACTGCAATAACAACAAAAAAAGATAAGAGGAATCAAAGGACACAAAGGAGTAAAAATTTTGACATTAAAGATACTGCTTCCTTTTTCTGAGCATACATTAGTAGTGTAGTGGTTTAAATGTCTGCCAAACAAGCAAAAGATCCCCTGTTCAATGCTGGCAGGAAACACGAATCTATTTGGGGTTGGGTAAAGAAGGGCATTCTTCTTGATGGATAAAAAATCAGCCAAATCACACATATGACCATGACGACCCCTTATGAATAAGGGAGCAGCCAAAAGTAGCTTGGTGCCTATGCCCATCTTTCATATACAGTCTGTACTTTGTTGTAACTCTCATGCGTTCATTATTATCAGGCTGTCCTAAAAGCTCCCTGAAAAGATCCAAAATTCTGCAGCTAGAGTACTGACAGGGACTAGAAAGAGAGAGCATATTTCTCCCATATTGGCTTCTCTTCATTGGCTCCCTGTTAAATCCAGTTTGTAGGCTTTTCATCAGGTCCTGGTACCATGTACTTTTTTAGCACCCACTCAGCTGGGGTTCCAAGCGATCCAAAAATGTGACGTAAAAGAACAGCATGCCACTGACTGGCCAGGCAGTGTCGTCACTAGCTGAGTCATGAGAGCGATTCCTTCACCAGAATCAACCGCGCTACTTTTAAAACACGACAGCAAGAAAATGGAGGAATGCAAACCAACCCCGTGGTCGAATGAGGAGGTGCAGACGTTTCTATGCTTGGTGGCAGATGAGAGAATCCAGAGGGAGCTAGACGAAACGACGAGAACTGCGAACGTTTATCATGAGGTCTCTGAGCCAATGGCTGCTCTCGGTTACCATCGCACAACACAGCAGCATAGACATTGTTCTGTTGTGTTTGAGTCGCATATATATTACGTCAAGAGACTACTGCCTGCATTTCCCACATTGAGGTGGTACTCAATTTTAATGGACACAAAACAAGACCTTTTCCACTAGTAGATACTAGTGGAAAAGAGGCATAAGAGTTTGCAGCCACTATAGCCACTAAGATTTCCTAATCAGGGCTAAAGGCAAACCTAGTAACTAAATTAAACTAGAACTTCAGTGGCAGAGTAGCTCATGATCAATTACAAATCACAGGTTAATGTGTGAAGTACAGAAAGAAAGTGCTAAGTTTTGTTGTAATTGGTTGAATGACACAAATTAATGAGAATTATAATCCACTGAGACGTCAAGGAGGCTGAGAGTCATATCCAGGACCAATTATTCTCATTTCACCAAAATCTGACCAATACTCCTACAGTATTTATTGACTTTATGCACTACTGATACTCCTAGATTCTAGGAGGAGCAATAATTCTTGTAAAAATGGATAAGTGCCCATAAAATTTGAAGTACTGTATGACCTTGAGTACAATTTGGGTGAAGACCCATTAGGTGACCACTGTGTGTCACAAATTTGCTCAAATTTTGATCAATTCTGATCAGGGATTCTTGCGAATTGAGGATGGATGACGTGTCGACATTACAGCTGAGTGAACTAAAAAAAAAAGAAAGAAAAAAGGTTTCCAGAGTAAACCTGTATCCGTGAGAATGGTCAAGGGGAACAGGAATGTCTGTATCAAATCTGACTGCAATTCAGTCAACACAACACATTTTTTTTTTTTTTAGAAAAACACAAACGTCAACCTCACAGTGGAAAAAGTTAAGAGATTCACAAGCCAGTAAAATTAATGGCAAGTCAGAGAGACTTTTGTACAAATCTGTCAAAGTCAGCGGCATGCATCCGCTGGGGATCATGGCTGTCTGTGCAAGAGTCTTCCAGCCTGGCAATCTATCCAATATAAATATTTCAGCTTGAACCAAAGTGGCGTACTGACCAACAGCTTAAAATTTTAATCAGGTCTGTGAAATGCATTCAGAATAATTTATCCCAAAAAGAAATTTACACAATATCAAAGTTGTACGCCAGTCCCAGGACATCATTATCAGCAGACACTGTTTAATCTGCATTTACTGCGTTACTTAGAGGTATGGAGAGGAGATCAGTTCAATCTTTTCCTCATTTCTATTTGAGAGGAGAACAGCTGCACACATTACTGGCACATGAATAATTAACAGCAGTAAAATCGCCTCCACCAGCAAAGTATGAAAATGAAATGCAACTCATTTCACAAGGTATTTAGTGAGATGGCAATGAGCACGGGATGGAGGTGTGTTTACATCTCACGGATTGTTATTTCAAAAGCTGATGAGTGGAGAGATATTACAATTAATTAATGCAAATTGGTGAAAACAATTGTTCTTTCGAACACTGTCTGTATCTCATATAAAATGAGGAAACCAACTGTTTTGCAATTAAAAAGTGCAGTCTGACCCATGTGGACTTGTACATAAAAATGAAACAGCAGATGACACATTTGTTCTGTGTCTGCAGGTTGTACATCAAGGTCATAGCAGTTCAGTGAGAAAAACAACACTGGATGATGGTCGGTGAGAAAGTGTGAACAAGACATTTGTGATTCAAAATGATTTTTCCCAAACTATGATGCAGGTCTTCTCTGGCAATTTCAGAGAGCAACACTATTTCCTACAGATTAGAAATCACAGAAAAACACAGCTTAAGCAGTGGCCAAGGAACAGCAGACATTTCCACAGACTGAGCCAGTGAGTCAGCCTCCATCCAAGCAGAGCTGAGTACTGTTTATCTCTCTAAGATGGGTGCTGCTGATTTCTTTGTGAAGAGAGATCGCAGGTATGTAACCTTGAGCCTCTAGCCTGGCCCGAGGCTGTTCGTCATTAGTGCATGGAGGCTGAGTGAGAGTGGGCCTGCTGGGCAACCTGCAGCCTGTTGCTGCAGACAGACATCACTTCAAATGTGATGTCCACTGGCAATGTGAAATCAGTGATTCCATGCTGAATTTTAACTAGATTCTGTCATTATTCATTATATATTGCCTAAATTCCCCTGATGCTTCTATTGTCAATATTAAAGCATCATTCATACTTGGCCATAAAACATTATTGATCATATTGATATAAGACTGCCATGTGTTGTCTCATCTATAATTATGTCAACATCACTTTGAAGGGTCAACTGGTCACTGGCGGACATTCCAATTTTGCAGAAATGGCCCACTTATTCTATAACCTCAGTAAACACTTTCCTGATTTAAACTGCTAGTTTCAAGCCTTACTGAATACAAACTGGCATTCAAGTTATAAATTATAGTCTCCACTAGAGCCAAAAAGGATAAAGCAGGTCTGATTTGTGATTACCAAGTTGTCATATAAGCAGGCAGCACCACTAGACTTCTGTGCCAGAGCCGCCCTCTTGCTTGTCCGGTTTCTAAACACCATGGTAGCAATGGAGGCTTCACACTATGACTTCACTGATCAGTGACTGAGGTCACAGTGGCCAGGTCCATCTCTTTTATACAGTCAAAGTTTGGGTCCCAGACTATTACTTGGAAAGGAGCAATGACAGTTGCCACGGTTGTTACTGTCAGGAAACTAGCAGGAATTCCTAGCAAAATGTAAATAACTGCATTTTCTAAAAAAAAAAAAAAAAAAAAAATATATATATATATATATATATATATATATATATATAGACTGAAGGCAGGGGGGAAACACAGTTAGCCTTCATCAAATGAGGAATAATATGACTTCCCACCTTAATTACATGTTGTGTCTTGTAAACTAACAAGACAGCCATAATTACACAAGAATAAACTGGAATAAATTTAACTCTGATATTACAAACATGTGCAGAGCTAGAAAGTTCACTGTTAGAAGATTTTTAAGAGGCTGATTCTGTTCCTTTGCTTGTCTGTCACTACTAAAATAATGATGTCAATCTGGAAAAGTAAACTTATCATATCTTAAGTATTAAATACAAAACATACATATATATATATATATATATATATATATATATATATATATATATATATATATATATATATATATATATATATATGACCATGTATGGTATTTAAACTACAAATGAATACTAGAATTAGAAAAGCCAGTTGGCTTTTATACAAGCAATAGTGATCCTGTTTCCCTGTGCCCGGTATTTGTGTGATTCGGGAGCATTTGGAATTTATTTTGCACACACAAATTGCTAGATTGAGAGGACGACAGCTTCCCTTTTCGCACCAGTGCTTCGATTAATGGTCCCTTCACACCATACTTATTAAGATGTGCTGTAAATCTCTACTGTGCATTATTAAACAAAGACACAGTGTCCAACTGTCTAAACGCGATGTGTTGTCTTTACACTCTAACTTTTGACTGGATGCACATTCAGCTGGTACAGAAGGCTGCTGATGAGTGTGTGACTTTTTGACGTAATACACACTCGACAGGCCGACTAGTTAGTCACTGCACTCTCCTCTGTTCTTCCCCAGCAACACAAAGAGAGAGAGAGAAGTTGTGAAGTTCTGTTTCCTGGAGGAGGCTACTTCTGTGTTATGCATTTTCAGAAAAAAATGGGTAATATTTTTAGAGGGGAAATAAACATTTAAACAGAGTTTTTTTTTTAACTTGTAATTGCCTTCTAGGATGTAAGGCGTTGTTTATTGTGCCCACATTCACATGCCTTTGTAAATATTCCTACCACTTAGGAGAGTACTCTAATGTCTGAGTTTGCTGATTGCTGTATTTTATGGCAAACTGTAGAAAATCACCATGTAGTGCAATCAGTTTTTTCAGTTTAAAACAGGATGGTAATTTTTTCTTTCACTAAACATATATTAGCAGTTTACTTCACGAGAAAGTAAGAAGTTTAAATGTTCTAAACACCTTATAAATTATTATATAATTATTAAAGATATCTTTCCTTAACAGAATGTGCATTAAGCATTAAAATGGACCTATTATAGCTTTTCTTATTTATTTATTTGTTTTTAGCTCCAAAAGCTCTGTTTCAGATTATCATATGAGAGGGTGACCCTAATATTGTCATCTCAGGCACACAGCTCTGGCTGTGAGGGCAGAAGCCCCACCCACCTGCCATCCAAACCTTCTGCTTTTGACAGGCAACCAATCAGAAGAAAGGTGGCTTTAAAGAAAGAGGAGCTTATTTCAAACAGAGGATAAACTGAGGGGCTGCCCTGGCCCTTCTGGGATAAATAAAGATTATTGCAGTTGCTCTAGTTGCTCTACAAATACACTGCAAAGCCCACTTAAGGCATGTTTAGTGTTTGTAAGGTTTGCGGGTTTTTAAGTATATAAGTGTTAGATGCTTTTGTAATTAATAGTGTGTAAAGATCTATGGCAGAAATTCTTGCTGTACAAGATCAAGAGATGCCACAACTAATCAATACACTTTCAATGAAATAGAAAGAGGTCATTAGAAATCCCTTGAAAGTGTATGAATAATAAAAAGGTACGGTTTCTACAATAATACCTGCACTATATAGCAAGATTCTAATAAACATAACTGGTGCAATATGGAGCCAATTCAATTAAAACATATGAAAAAAAAACCATGAATAACTACCTCAATCATTACAGTAAAATGTGAACATTATGTACGGTCATGCTTTCACAATACCACAGTGATCTACCTTCATAGTATAGTTATGAAATAATGGATGGATGGCCTACAAAAGGTTTTAATTTTTTACTGTTTTCAAACAAAGAACTGAATCAGGTTTAATGTGGATTAAAATTCTTTTAGTGTCAGTGTGAATGTGAGAATAATCTTCTCTTCACTCTCCAGTGATTTCAATCTGTGACTGGTGAAGCACCAGGCTGAACATAGCTCTTCAGAGTCATTTTAAGTCTTTTGTGACCTCCATCACTGGTGTCCGTCTTAAAAGGTCACTGAGTTTTTTTTTAGGACAGCCTGCCCTGCACAGAATTACAGCTGTGCCATACTCCTTTCATTTCCAAATCATTTATTTAGAGAGGTTCACTGAGCTGCAAATGTTCCTGTATCCATGTCCTCACTTGAGCTTGTCAGATTTATTGTGGACTCCAACAGACTGACACACCTTGGTACCCACAACTAATTATATAGCATCTAAAATCTGGTGGCTACATCAGTGATAATTTGGTGCTTTGTAATAAATACGGGGAAGACTAACGCAAGCAAGTGTTTCTTATTGGTAATTAATTGAGATAATGAAGCAGAGATGTTATCGCAGTGATGAAAAAAGGCACCTTAATTCCACACTCATTACATGTTGTTAAACTAGAAAACGTCGAGTCCTTATTATAAGTCTTTTTTATACTGACAAATGATACACAGAAATGAAAATTTCAGACAGTGATGAATGCTATTTTAACCAGGTGCTGTGGCAAGTATACAGAAGAGAAGACAACTCAGCTGAAGTGTACCACAGTGAGGCTGCAGTCAGCCAACTGTAGGTCATTTGGAAAAACTCTGCAAGTTGCCATGGCAACCGATTGGTGTGCAAAGTCTTCAACAACACCCATACACAAGTGTCTGTAGAAATCTAGGCCCATGACTTTATTGATTTAATTATAAAGTACAAGGAGGGAGAAGCTTCCCTTTCACTGTATTTTTTCTTAAGTATGTTGATGTTATTAAATAATGGCCAAGGCACACTGTGTTTGACTCAGTTTTTCTATAATTTGCCTCTCCTTCACTTGAATCCAATTAGCAGAGCCTTCATTTACACATAAATTAACTGAGATTAATCAACATCTCTTTGCCAGAGGAGAGAAGATCTTCACAACAAATGGGGTAATTTTGAGAACAAAGAGAAGAGGCTCGATGCACAATAGCTCAAATATTATTGAGAGAAACGACTCTTGAAAGCGCACGTTATCCGGAAACCGAAGGAGAGAAAAAGAAAGATATAAAGAAACAATAGATAAAAGGCTGTAGATGCGGTGTTAAGAGCAATGCTTTTCCTTTTTCACGTGTCATGCTTCACCCACCTCCCTCCTTCCTCCTCCCATCCTCATGTGCCTCTGACAGGCTCTGTGTGGGTGTGCATGAGAGAAAGAGAAGGAGAGGGAGTGATGGAGAGAAAAAGCTCTTATTTATGTAAAAGCTGACATGAGAGGAGGTGCTCGGCTGAAGCACAGAGCCTGACCGAAGCTCTGTTAACTCTTCGCAGGCAGAGCGATGCCAATTAAATTCGACTATCTCCATGTCAGCGAGAATAATGCAAAGCTCACTTGTAATCTCTTTATCTGTTACCAGTGCACAGAATGGAAGGAGTAATTACAACTTCCATTGGCTGAAAATTCCCCGCCTCTTTGTGTTTACAATGCTCCTTTTAAAATCATCCTGCAATCTGAAAAACTAGTGAGGATACTTAAAGCGAATGTAATCACTCCCTTAATATACAAAATCAGGACAAAAGAGGCTTGTAATTGTCTCAACAGTGTCTTGATTGTCAGCTACCATCAGTGCTGTATGCAGACAATTATGTCATTGTAAACAGACACTGTGTAGAATTATAATCCCAGCATACAGTAATTAATCACTTTTGCCTGTTGTGGCTTCAGCTGCAGTGTTTCAGATAACTGTTGAGGGTTCAGGAATGCTGTTAAACCACTTAATATATACGTGAAACAATCCAGTAAAATCAGATGCAACATATTCACTCCTCTCTGCTGGTAATGGCAGCACTTTACCACTTTGAACAGCGTCACTTTCTCAAAAGACTGAACACATCCGATGAAATATTGAAGAGAGAATACAGTGGGAGGTTTGAAGCTTGCAGCTCATACATTGTGTGTCTGTGTGTGTGTTTATATATATTGGCTAAACATATGTTAAAGAATTGGTAGTGGTTTATTTAGCCGGTTTCTACAAACATGCATAAGACGATGCTCTATGCTGCAGAGGTCAGATACAGAAAATGTGAAAAACACTTGCTTTTTTCTTTCTTATACTGGAGTTCTTTGGTAATTCTCTACCCAAGGCCATTTTAAGTCTAGATTTAAAACATGGAGCTGCGGGGTCTGAACTGTAGAATATAGTTGTACATTTAAAAAGTAAAAGTGCGGATTAATAAATACACTTTGCCGTCATTTTCTTCCGTTGACACTGGGATCCTTCATACTGGCACCCAGTGCTACACTGTGAAACTAATTTGGTTGCTCATCTCGCTCCTCACTTACGTAATCAGCTGATATAATCAATTTCACGGGACCACAGATGGATGAAATCTGGTATCGTCCTCCTCACCTCGACCAGCTTCCTCATGCAAATGGCTTTTCAGTGGCTCGGCAGGTATAGTTTGGTTTGGCACTTACAGAGTGTGTTCGGTTACACTCCAAGACACAAAAAAGAACTCTTATTTGTGTTGAAGTCAGCCACAACGTGATGTCCTTTCACAAACACTTAACTACACTCAAACAGATTCATGGTGACACAACAAAGCACTTTTGGCAGGACTGAAATAGTAACCTACTGCTCCACTGACGCTGGTGTGTGTGAGCCTCCCTGCTGGACTAACAACAGCCCAAAATGTCAACCCTTGGCCTCTTTCCCCTCCCCTGCAGACCTCACTGTTATTCCTGATTAATAATAAAGGGTTATAGACACATACACACGTATGCAAAAGTCTGCTTGGACACATTCACAGTTGTCAAACTCACAGCTTTTCTGGCCTGTCCCCCAATGATGAGAGGAATTATCTAAAACAGCAGGAAGCGAATGTTCCAGAGCACAGTAACCTTCCACAGGGATAATGTGGCAAGAGGTCATCATGAGGTAAGCGTGGTTGAGTAAATACAGAAACTCTCTTAGATGTATACATGTAATGAAGAGGAAATCTCAATAACAGCATGGGAACTGGGCAAGAGGCTTTATGGGAAATATGTTTTTTGTTTATTTTAACGTAGGTACACAGATGCAGAGGATGACAAGAAGGCAGATTTTTTTTCTTTCAGATTAGCCTTCACTGGAAATACACAGTTTAAAAATCTCAAAATGCAATCTTTCAAGTTATTTCAGCATCCTTCATTCCTCCATCTTGTTTCTTAATCCTCACACGCACAGGCGGGGAGTTGTGTGTGTGTGTGTGTGTGTGTGTGTGTGTGTGTGTGTGTGTGTGTGTGTGTGTGTGTGTGTGTTCAACAGCTCTCTGAGGTCTGCGTGAAAAATTGTTATCATGGACACTCATAAAAACAGCCAACACGTTGCTAATTCTCATCTCCGGATAGAAGCTCGAAAATCGCGAAGAAAAGTTTAGGATTTTAACGGCTCTTCGTTAACTGATTGGTGGCTGTCAATACGCCATCCATCCAGTCTTATGTAACCCTTCATTTCAATAACAAACAGCTCTTGCAGCGCCAATCAGCTCATAATCCAGTTATGAGGATTAAATTCTTACTGCAGCTTATTTGGATCAGGACTAACAAGAAATTAATTGAAAGGGGCTGACCCTATAGGAATAACGCTCTGCAGTTCAGCTGGCAGAACAGACTGAGAAAAGCTCTGAGTGAGTGACAATACTGGTGATATAATTGGGAACATAACACACACACACTCAAACTGGCTGTTTGCATTTTTCATGCGGCATTGTCATCAATAGCTTGAGGGACAGAATTTTCATGTGCTGAAGCTGTGGATCCTAAAAGTACAGGGGACTAAACCAAAATGCTTAAAATCAAAACAACACACACACACACACAGCACTGTTCATTTCCTTGATGTGCTAATTGCTGGAGGTGTGTTTCTGAAATCCAAAGTAGGACTCTCTTACCTACAGATGCACAAAATTTCACAAGAACCTGAAAAGCTGTAATTAAAGGGTGACACATTTCTGCTCCTCTCCCACTGTGTGTGGGATGGCCTGAAATAGAATTGCAGGGTTTCAACAGGCGAATCACACTCTACACCGCTGCACAGGCACCATCCGGCAAATCGGGGAGGGGAAATGGATGCTGCCCGTGTCCTTGTATTTGTTGGAATTTTAACAAATGAACAGACAGACAGCTGCGATCGCGTATGATGTCAGGCAGAGCTGAGGAGCAATAGGCTGCCACAGGCACAGTGACTCTATCTGAAGTGGCAATACACACACACACACACACACACACACACACACACACACACACACACACACACACACACACACACACACACACACACACACACCCACACACACACACAAAGCGAATCAGTCTCCAGACTGAGCCTGTGACCTGTGCAAGGAGGGCAGCTGGGCGGGCAGCGGCGCATGTTTTCTCTCGACAGCTGCTGGTGATTCATAAACTGAGGCTAATTCCTGTGTGTGATGCCATTTACATCATTTGCCTGAGGGTGTACTCTTTAATATGGGACCGTTATTATTCCACAGTGCCTTGTGTTGCTGGTGGGGTAGAGGGTACATGCGTGCTATATCCGTGAGGCCGTGTATTTGTTTGTCTGTGAATGCGTGTGCGTTAATGTGCCTGTGCGAATATGTGAGAACGAGCGAGAGCGAGAACACGAGAGAAAGAGTCTGTTGCTATGCACTTTTACACGTCCTCCCACTGGTCTCTTCACATGAAAAATCATGGGAGAGAGGAGATGAACACACATAGCTGGGCCATTTTCCTGTGATGCAACAACATTTTTGCAATAAAAGCACTGAAAGCTTCAGTGCAGCATCAGAGGTCGGGCAGACTCCCGAGCCATCTTGATAGTGTGAGGGAATAGGGCTTGAACCCCTTTAAATTGCTTGTTGTTTTGCCAGATTGCTCCATTACTACGATGGATTCCAGGGTTAGCGCAATGGGGAAGACACTGCTGTGTTTTAGTGTTGAGTCAAGGCAATATGTAATTTTGCAGTTGAACCTAAGGTTGAGAGTAATGTTATATTGGCTATTATGCAAGTTTTGAGTTGCGTAATGGTTCACAAACTAGGAGCATGTATGCCTGAAACGAGCATCTTTTCTCCCACTGACTGTAAACAAAGTAATGTGCAAAGTTTCCCTTAAGAAAACATAATATGTGTTGCTTCTCAGATTCTCACGCTCAAATACTTTGAAACAAGTTCTTTAAATTAAAAGACAAAAAATGCTAAACTGTTAAATGTTTATTGGAGTATCAATTCTTTTTATGATCTTTCAAAGCTTTAAGGTCAAGGAAAATGTTTGGTTATAATTAAGACAATTAGGACTGTTAGGGACTGGTTACCTTTGTCAAAGTTTTACTTTTTTTGACCCATCTCCTCAACCCCTTCCCTTTGCAGATCTTCACTCCTTTTGCTCCTGTCCACATCCTTTCTAGAGTTTTTTTTTTTTTTTTAATGTTTTTCAGGCTTAAAAGAGAGGGCAGTAAATGGGCCCCAGCTAAATGAAAACGTACACATTTGGACTGCAGCTTTATTGGCTTTAAAAATAAGTTCAGCTAAAATGGTCCAACACTGCAGAATAAATACAACCCAGAGAGGAACTTGCTATGAAAGTATACTGATTTAATTGTAGTTCCCTTAAAAAAGCAATTTCCTCATGTTACTTCTTTGCTTCTTTCTTTGTGTAATTACCCCAGTGTTATTATGCAACCTACAGCTACAATATGCTCACTGGGATACGACCATCACTGACAACGGCACACATATGGAACGCCAATATTCGTGCATCCCTAACTGGATAAAAATATATAAAATGCAATATGTTTAAAGCCAAGAAAGAAAACCATTTTCCCCTTCTGACATCTTTGACTGATAACTAATTAGCTACAATATTAGTGCACTGTGTAAATTTCACAGTCTCATCACTCCCTCCAGAAATAATGTTAAAAATCTCAATATATTTCCATAATCTCCTTTTTACTGGCAGTGGACTAGCCGCAAATTTTTATTTATTTATTTATTTTAAACCAACTCAGCAGGGCTGATGAATGTGTGGATGCTGCCATATGGGAAGGATTCACTTCTCTCCATGTGTGTGTGTAAAGTGATGATGTCCATATGAAGAGTCATCTTTTCATGTTCAGTCCAGAGCTCAGTTGTCTGCGTTACAATGTTTTGGATCACTTTCTCAGTGCAACCATAAAAAAGAAGCAAGATTAATTAAGTATAAGCGGTACAGCACGTCTTTTGACACAGGTTTCTAAGAAATAGTAAGTGAGTCACTGAGGTTTGTTCTGGGCTGAGCGTTAAATAAGTAGATGCATCGCTTTGCCGTAAAGAAAAAGCAGAGAACAGTGTGCACTCAGAATAATCCACTACCGGCAATATTTGTTGCCCACTGGACCCTGGATTTTCACAAAGGGAATACAGAACTGAATGTATAAAGTTACCAACCCAAATTCAAAAGAGTAGAGAAAGTAGCCAATGGAGGCATGATTCATTTGACACCCTCTGTCAATACTGTAGCACTTTCTGAAAACCAGTGCTTTGTGGAGCGACTCACAACAATGGACGTCACATAATGACTCATGCAGGCAAACAACGACATATAAATTGACTGTTACAGTACAAAGAAGCAGACAAGATGGGACAAATCTATCAGATCTCAATAGATCAAGATAAAGCCAGTGTGAGATGGCCTGATGCTGCTACAGGTGCTCCAATGAAAATGCAAATCGCTTAAACACTCATGGAAAACTGGAACTACAGGCTGAGAGAAAAAGTAGCATGATTACATTTAGACTGGCAGCAGCCAGCATTATTTCTGATAAAGCCTTTTTTTTTTTAATTAACTTATGACCTTAGTCACACTGCCATATGATACTGCACAATAAGACAAACACCAGCTAGTCTGTGTGGCTAAATAAAGAATACTGTCATAATAGATGGCCGTGACATTGCATGAAAAGCAGGACATTCTTGGTCTGTGTACAGAGGTGATCAGTTACCATTAGCCTAAAAGCCATTCAGCTAACAGCTCAAAGCTGTAGACATTATCACAAAACATAATTAACTAATGAGAAAAACCTGGTGGCCATTAGCTGTGATTTTGCAGCTGAAGGGCAATAACAAGACGTTGCACTTAAATGGGTTACAGTACTGCACCGGGGACTAAAAATTGTGTGTGTGTGAGTGAGTGAGTGACAGAGAGAGCGAGAGAGTATCCGTTGGGCTTACAAAGGGTGAAATAAGAGGAACAATTATGATACCTCATTTTGTGATAAGAGCTACTTCCCAGATGGAAAGAAAAATAAATATATCAAGCAACTTAACAGAGGGTAGAGAACTGAATAAGGTCTGGTGTATGAAAAGGCAGAAAGTGAGATGGAGATTATGTGGAGTAGCATAAAAAGGATAAAAACTATAACAATGGAGGTGAGGAGACAAGAAGTCCAAGGGGAGATGTCTGACTGAACTACAAATGGAGACCAGTCAGCCTTGAAGTTGCCAAGTTTCAAATTTAAGAGCTTTAGACTACACTTATCTTGCCATTGATATACTCTTACAGATGTGAAAGTCGACTATTAACGTGACCGTATAATCTGAGGTGTCAAAATGATAACTGTAACTATAAAGATATAAAGAATGATCACCCACTGCTCTGGTCAAAGATACTGTAATTAGAGATCCATAGGTTTGGAGCAAGTGGCAAAGTAGAAATTATCTAATTGGTTAAACAAATTAAAACGTGACGTTATAATAAAACATCCTGATCTGGTTGAGATTTTTACAGCCTAATTGGTTTTTAAGAGTGCTGTTCTTGACCAAAGGCAATAAATCTACTATAACATCTGTTCTGTGAAGCCTATAAAGCGACGCAAAATGGAAAGCTCTGTATGTTGTTGGATTAACAAGTGCCATTAAATCATGTCTGTTAAAGAGTAAGAGGTACTTAGCTTCTCTAAAGTCATTAATGGATGATTTAGGGCTTGCCTGAGCAATGCTCTGCGGAGGCCATGCGTGACGCTGCGAGCCCTGAGAACGGGGGAGCGTCCTGCTGTTGGAAAAATCATTAGCTGAAACCTCAAATTCAATTACTTCCTTGTTACTGAATCTCCCCTGATGGTCCTCTGGAGGACTTTGCAGCCAAAATAACTCCCGTAACTCCTCTACCTTTGTGATCTCCCCTCCCAGATGAGAGGGCCAATATTAGCAGCTGCCATCAAGAGAACAACACAAGCAGAAGGACTCAGAGAAACATTTGGGGGACTTAGTGGGAGACAGCAAGTAAATAAATATGAATGAAGTCAAAATAAGGAGGTATGATTAGTTTTTGACCAAATAACACTACTTTAAATCAAACCTCAAAATTAAAAAAAAAAAAAAAGTACTTGGACACTTTACTTCTTTTTAAGCAGTAAGTGTTCTCAAAATCCTTCATTTTTCATGAAAATGGCTAAATCAGAGATATAATCATTGCTGTTATTGATATGGAAATACAGATATTTTCAGAAAATATATGAGTAGTATAGAATTATTGGATCTGTAGACGCGCTAACACATAAAATGTTTTAAAATTTGATCATTATTTTTTAGCAAACGATCACAAAGCAAAAACATTTAAACCCCTTAATTTCATCTTCAAAAATGTATTATGGGCAAAGCAAGTGGTATAAAATGGAAATACTCAAGTAAAGTAACATTTTAAGTACTTTAGCAAATGTGCGTTGTTGTGTGTGTGACTTGTCCACTAGTCCACTAACTGCAGTAACAAGTGAAGAGCCTAAACGAAAGAGTAAATCAAAAGAGAGAAAAATAAAGTGAGCATGTAGGCTGTGAGCACCTTTCTATACACTTCTTGACTTCCAGGAGTCTTTGAGGGAACGGGTGGACCGGTAGAGAAAGCACTGTTGGGCTGAGACAAGTGGATTAACACTGATCTTATTTGGTTTGATGAGGGGGTTCATGAAAGGCAGACGGTGCAGCTTTGGCGAGGATTTGTTGGTCAGAACTATTTGAGTTTGTGTGTTTTGTTTTTTGTTTTTTTAACAAAGGGAGGCATAATAGCAAACAACTTTGCATGCATTATGTTTTCATGTCATCAAAGCTGTTTAGTTTGATGCAGAGCTCATAGTAGGAAACCAAAGATTTGATCTGTGAACTAATTACCCTGCAGCTTCACAAAAATGGAAAGTTCAGTGCATCGCACAGATACTGTTTGACTTTTTCTACTTGATCTGTACAGTATAGGTTCACATTTACCTACACAACAGGCTTTGTGGATATCAATTTAAATCCTAAAAGAGCTTTCCCAATATCTTCGATGAACCCCTGGGCTGCATAAAAAATGCCCCCGGGATGGATTTTATTGAATTCTAGCAACTATAGGCAAGTCAGAATTTGTTGGCATGATACATGTGTTAACATGAGATTGCGAAAATGCTAAAAGTTATACAACTGTGCAAGCATTGCTGATATCTGAGATTAGGATTTATCTCAAACATCTCTGTTTAAAAAGTGGAGCCTTAAAGAGCTGTGGTGTGACCATTAGGACAGCTTGGAACAGCTACCTTAAACTGGCAGCTATAGTCTACAATATAATCACCTTCTCCTGGCTGAAACTGAATGAAACTAAACTCTTCTGAGAAAACCTCCTTCAACCAATTGAATAGTTGAAGAGATCACTTGCCAAATCAGAGACTGTTTCAACGAAAATGCAAATATAAGAAGAAATATGGTTCACACTGTTTTTATATATTCTCAGTTGTATTGGAGTTGAATGGGGGTATAATATGAGGTCATGAAATGAGATTTGAGGAGACAGATGCGAATGTGAAAAAGATAAAATAGAGCAAAATTCTGAATTTAGATATCCTTCTTAAGATGACAGATGAAATTGGAAGCAAGGAGAGATGACACAGAATAGCAAAGGTCTCTGGATTTAGATCGAGGGCATTGGGGTGATAGGATTCCTGCCTGGTCATTATGCGTTTTTCTCCCTTCTCTGTGACCTGGGAATCAATTGAGGACTGCCAATCAGTATAAAAATAACGCCTTTGGATACCAAAAAAGAGCACAGACCCTTCCAGAAGGCCTTGGAGTAAGAAGTGCATCCTGTGCATGTCTTTAAGTCTGATACTCATTGATTAAAATGAATTCAAACAAAATTAAATAAAAGATCTGACTGAGAATTAATATGAAAATGCAAAAATGTAATGAAAATATTTGAAATATTTCATGTATTTCATATAATTTACTGTTTACTGACACGTTATACATTTCACTACAACATTTCAGTTTCTATATAAATTATATTAAAAAAGTGATCTTATATCTCACCCTCTCTCATATATATACACTCGTCAGCCACTTTATCGGGTACACCTTGCTAATACCAGGTTGAACCCTCATTTGCCTTCAGAGCTGCCTCAGTTCTTCATGCAAAGATTCAACAAGGTGCTGGAAACATTCCTGAGAGATTTTGGTCCCTATTGACATCATAGCATCACACAGTTTTGTTGGCTGTACATCTATGATGTGAATCTCCCATTCCATCACATCCCAAAGGTGCTCTGCTGGATTGAGATCAGGTGACTGTTCATGTTAAAAAAAAAAAAAAAAAAAAAAAAGCAGATTGAGATGATTTGAGCTTTGTGACATGGTGTGTTATCCTGCTGGAAGCAGGCATCAGAAGATGGGTACACTGTGGTCATAAAGGGATGGACATGGTCCGCAACAGTAATCAGATAGGCGGTGGCATTTAAGCAATGCTCAGTTGATACTAAGAGGCCCAAAGTGTCCCTGGAAAATATCCCCCACACCATTACACCACCAGCAGCCTGAACCATTAATAAAAGACAGGATGGATCCAAATTCTGACCATACCATCTGAATGTTGCAGCAGAAGCTGAGACTTATCAGACCAGACAAAGTTTTTCTAATCCTCTGTTGTCCAGTTTTAGAGATCATGTGCAAACTGTAGCCTGTTCTTAGCTGACAGGAGTGGCACTCAGCGTGGTCTTCTGCTGGTGAAGCCCATCTGCTTGAAGGTTTGACATGTTGCATATTCAGAGGTGAAATTCTGCATCAACTCAACGTATCTGACCATTCTTCTCTGACCTCTGTCATCATGAAGGCATTTCTGCCCAGAGAACTGCTGCTCACTATATGCCTAATGCGTTGCTGCCATGTGATTGGCTGATTAGATATTTGTGTTAATGAGCAGATGAAACGTCATAAAGTGCCCGATGAGTGTATATAACACAATAAAGCCATCTGTTGTGTATGTTAAAATATGAGACCACTTGCAATAATACATTATGTTGTCTGAAATATATTATGACAAAAATGAAATGTGGCTGTGTAAACCTGACTTTTTATACATTTTGTAGTGTTAACAAAATTCACTTGTAAATACTGTAAAATTAATGGAGTAACTTTAAGCTAAGCATTAATTTTAATGTACTTCAAATAGTCTTATGTCCTGTATAATCATAAAGCCATGAATGGATAAACTTATCACACTGCCTGATTAAATATGCTTTCATTTGCATTTTATGGGCATCTGAGATATTTTGCATATTAAAATGTGCTGTGTGTGTGTGTGTGTGTGTGTGTGTGTGTGTGTGTGTGTGTGTGTGTGTGTGTGTGTGTGTGTGTGTGTGTGTGTGTGTGTGTGTGTGTGCGTGTGCAAAGGCATTTTCAGGAGTATGAAAAGGCTATTTCAGAAGCCCAATAATGATGCCATTAGTATGAGGATAGAGTGAGTATTAAACCTCAGGGCACAGCAGAGCCACAGATGATTCCCCTCGAGTCAACTTTTCTCATATCCATCAGTCAGTTAGGCCAAACTAGCACCGCAATCAACAACAGTAACACCAGCAGCAGCATTTACATCATGCTGTCACTCTCCTTGGGCAGTAATCCATATACCTGCACTACGACTGCAGCCTCTGTTTGTCCCTGATTCTCTCTGTAACTATTAATTTCAGGGAAACAGCCTTTCTCTGACTAAGCATAAACTGCATGTTGTTCTCTTAGTGATCCCTATCGTATGCCAGTCAGCAGTTTCTGGGATGCACAGCGACGGGATGGAAACTGCTGAGCTGCACAGTGACACCACACTGAAGAAACACGCTGTGGCGAATTGAACTTAAACCCCAAGCCATACAAATCTTTATGCCTCTGTGTCCTCCTTGTCTATTCTCTTAGTCCACCTCCTTATTTCTTTTCGTCCAACAAAAATGTGCGGGGGCCGTATGAACTAGAAGCATCACAACTGGCCAATAGGAGAACAGAAGAGCAGATGGTAGGAAGAGTGGGTACAGATGGGAAGTTTTGGCCAGAACAGCGGAGTTAGTACAGGAACACCGTGACACTAAGTGCTAAGGAATCTTTAAAGAACCAAAGTGAGACAGGATGGTGGTGTTGAGTAACTGGGGCAAACAGGACCACAATGAACCTTTGGGAACAATTACAGAAGTTTGACCTGATCCATTCACATTGGTCTCAGCACTACAATAAGCTTTAATGAGCAAGTTAATGATTGGTTTATTCTAACCAATTAAAGTGCTGTAATATGGAGCTTGGGAGAACATTAGTCATCAGACAGCAGGCAGCCAGAGGAGCTTGATTAACGACCAGTTTGAGGGTAAATATTCACCTTTCATTCCACATGGAAATCAGATCATTTTTCTGCAAGTCAGATATTATAAGGAGCACGATTCACCTGATTTCCTCTCAACACATTCTCCTTTTAGCAGGTAGGTAGTGAAAACAGGCTTATTTTTTATTTGCCAAGATTATCTTTTGGATTTAGTTTAAAGATGTTCTACTACATCATCATTGCCCCTTCTTCTTCTCTTTCCAGCTGCTTCCTTTAGGGGTCACCACAGTGGAACATCTGCCGCCATCTCACCATATCTCTAGCATTCTCCTCTGTCACTCCAACTGCATGTTCTCCTTCACATGAAGATTCTCTGGTCTTCCTCTTTTCCTCCTGCCTGGCAGCTCCATCTTCAACACCCTTTATTCAATATGTCCATAATCCCTCCTCTGCACATGTTGGAACCATCTCAACCTGAGCTCTTCCTCTGATGTACTCATTTCTAATCTTGTCCATCCTGGTCACTCCAAATGAAAATCTCAACATCTTCAGCTCTGCCACTTCCAGCTCAGCCTCCTGTCTTTTTGTCAGACATGGCTGTATAGACTCACTGGATATTTAATTTGGTACAACTTGCTCATACAGGTTGAACTCTTTTGACATCATAGCACACAGTTGCTGCAAATTTGTCAGCTGCACATCCAAGATGTGACTCTCCCTGTTCCACCACATCCCAACGGTGCTGTATTGGAATGAGATCTGGCAACTGTGGAGGTCATCTGAGTACAGGGAATGCATTGTTATGTTCAAGAAACCAGTTTAAGATGAGGTTTGTAACATGGTGCATTATCCTACTGGAAGCAGCCGTCAGAAAATGGGTACAGTGTGGTAAAGGGATGGACGTGGTTAGTAACAATACTCAGATAGCATTTACAGTAAGCAATGCTTAGTTGATACTAAGGGGCCCAAAGTGTGCCAGAAAAATATCCCCCACACTGTTATATCACTACCAGCCTGAACTGTTGATACAAAGTAGGATGGATCCATGCTTTCCTGTTGTTTATGCCAAATTCTGACCCTACCATCTGAATGTTGCAGCAGAAATTGGGACTCATAAGACCAGGTATCATTGTCCAATTTTGGTGATCCATGTGAACTGTAGCCTCAGTTTCCTGTTCTTAGCTGGCAGGCGTGGCACAAGATTTGGTCTTCTGTGAGCCCATCTGCTGTGGCCCATCTCTCCATGGTTCGACATTCAGAGATGCTCTTCTGCATACTTTGGTTGTAGTAAGTGGATATTTGCATTACTGTCTGGCCATTCTCCTCTGACCTCTGGCCCAGAGAACTGCTGCTTACTGAATATTTTCTCTGTAAACCCTAGAGATGGTCATGCAGGAAAATCCAAGCAGATTCGCAGCTTCTGAAATAGTCAGACCAGCATGTCTGACACCAACAACAATGCCACATTCAGAGTCACTTAAATCAGCTTTATTCCCCATTCTTCTTTTTTTTGGCCATGGTGGCTTTTAGGTTATGACAGGAAAGTGAGAGAAGACATGCAGCAAAGGGCACAGGCTGGGAATCGAACCTGCACTGCCAGTTCTTTGCCTCGCGGCATGTATGTGGTCACCTGCTCTATCACTGAGCCACCCCGGCGCCCTATTCCCCATTCTAATGCTCGGTTTAAAATTGAGCTGGCTGCCTTGGCCACGTCTACGTGCCTAAATGCACTGAGTTGCTACCATGTGATTGGTTCATTAGATAGTTGTGTTAACAAGCATTTGAACAGGTGTACCTAATAAAATGGCTGGTAAATAAATGTCATCTAGTGCAAAAGTGTGGCTTAGAGATGTGTTAAAAAAATCTGAACAGCTATAGAGGTCTGTTAGTGGGTCCGACTCATTATTGTTTCTGGTATTTATTTTTCTCAAGAAAAATATAAACTATCACCTGATTTTTACAGCTTTTATTGGGAGTAATTTTATGAACAACACTTGTTCTAGCCAAGGAGTCTGTGATTATTGCTGGCTCACAGGTACACTCACTGTATGTAAGCTTGGTTTTACTTAAATTATCACAGTCATACTTCTTTATTGATATGATAAATAAGGTTGATGTTTGCCAACTGTCTCTTTTCTTGTAAGGTGCATTCTGTTTTTCCTTTTAATGGAGCTCTTTCTAGACAAATTTTTCACTGTTGGTCACACGAACTCTTCACAACTCTAAATTGGGATAGTTAAAAAGCTGTGTCACCCCTGAAGTCAAACCAGGATTTTAAACTTTGCTTTGTATCCTCTAGCTACTGGAGCAGTGAGTGGTTGTTGCAGGCACTCAGGACTCACTTCCTTGTCATGTATAGTCACTGGTTTTATATGTTGTAGGGAAAATCTGAAGCATCACTTGTATGTTTGGTAGTGTGTAGCCTTGGACTAGGTTGGTCAATTAACTGTATTTTCCTTATCTGTTTATGAATTCATTTGTATACAGCAAAAAAAATTCTCATTTTACTGATTTTATTTAGGAGTTGACCTACATGTTTCTTTTCAGAACATTTCTATTATTTGCCAATAAAAAGTCAGGTGTTTGAGTCTGTTTGTAAATCTACAGTTCTGGTTTAATTATGAGCTTGGTAAACCACGGTGGAGACACGTGTGATTAATGCGCCTAATACCACTGTTTCATCACCCGTGAACTCCTGCATGTACATTTATGGCTCGTGTTTATGCAGGAGAATGACGAGCAACAATATATTCAACAGTGATCAAACAGTGTCCCACCTGAGACCTTCAGTGCCACAAGGTAGCAAAATGAGCCAGTTAGGTCTCAGCACATGGTGTCCTACTATATTGTATGTCACACTTTGATGCTCAACAGGCTGCTTCTATGTTGAGTTCTTCTCTTAGATGACAGTGTGTGCTCTTTGTTCTGGCTGTGTCTCGTGACGGCTCTGCAGTGTGCTGTATGAGTCTCGGGCTGCGTCACCACTGACTGTAACAGCTGAACACTGCAGGGTGGAAAAAACACTTCAACCTGCATGAATTTATACATTATCTGACCAACTAGTGTTATAAGAATCAGATTAAGGAGTAAATTAAGGACAAAACTCTGCTCTTGTTCATGTTTGAAAAGCAAAATATTAACTGCAAGCAACTTTTTTTTCAGCAGCTAATTTGTCAGCGATATGCTACAGAAAGACTCTGGCTCAGTAATCAATAATATGCTTGCACAGAGAATGTAAAAACTTGATTTTTGCGAACCTGCTCTCCACCATTATCTCCTAAGTGAATACAATTCCCATTTTAATTTAATCAGGCACAGCAGGATGAACTCATGGGGTCCTGCTTGGAATTGACTGCAGTAAAAACACTGGTTTCATTTCCTGTTTAGAAGCTTTTTTTCTGAAGGGCGGCGTTTTAAGCTACTGTACAAATTATCACCATGGCAACCAGAGTTATCTAGAAAAATGTAACAAAAATGGTCAAAACCACAAAACAAAAAGCCGTAATTACAGAAGCGAATCTTTTATTTGGCGTGTAAGTGGGAGGTCAACTGCAAGACGTGTAAAAAAGAAAAAAAAAAAAAAAAAAAGCTAATAATTAATACCAGAAAAAAAAAGTCTGTAGTTCTACCTACTCATGGCAATCCCTCACTCCATCACTCTTATTCTGTTTTATCAACCTTATGTAAGAGAAAGGTCATAGCATATCTATTATTTAATGACTCAGTCATGGTATATTACATTATTAATCACCTCAGTATAGTCTCTAAACACACACACAGTGTGACTCTGACCCAGGTGTCATAAAATAGGACTGCAGTCTCCCCGGATCACTTAATTATAAGACCATAAAAAGACAGCCACTCACTTCACAATCACAAACAATGCCTGCACAAATTTAACAACTAAACCTTTAAAAAAGAAATCTGCCAGCATTAGTGATTTGTCAGCGGGCAATCAAGAGGCTTCCTGCGATCCATTGTTAGACTAAAAACTGAACATGAATGGCAATGCAACTCTAAATTCTGAACATGTCCTTTGAGGGAACTGAACAAACAGGCTTTGTGTAGCTGATACAATTGTATAACATCTGACTGAGCCACCTGAACTGTCAGCATATCAGGGCCATAAAAGCAGCACAGAAGCAGAAATGTACTGTGAAAGCGCCGCATGGGGCAGAGCAGCAAGAGCTCTGAGACACCCGCCCACCCTTCCTGAATCAGCCGTTTCTGTGGCGACCAGAGCGGAGAGGGGTGGAGGGAGGCGCACGGTAAAAGTGAAGAGACAATTTCAAACCTGGTGGGAGAAACATGGATGGATGGATGGATGGATGGATAGACAGATGGGTGGATGGATGAATGTGGGTACATATATATATATTGGGGGTTGGGTAATAAAAAGAGGTGGCAGGGTCAATAGGGAACAGGGGTTGTTTCTTCAACATCACAGCAGTGACAGATTGACAGTTGGAGGCAAACAACAGCAGCAGACACCGAGGGGAATTTTCACTGTCAGTGGCAGCCCAGATCACGGTCATGGCTCAGGGGTTTAAACCATCTAAACACTGACAATGTGTCTCTGTGAAATCTCATTCAGCCATATGCTTCTATTCAAAGGCTTGTATTTCTCTGTCCTCTCTTTAAGCAACTCATACAGGCTTGAAGTTGGTCAGAGTAAGACAGTTCAAAGACAAACTTCAAAAGAATTGAAATCCATTCAACAAGTTCTGCAATGGGGGAAATAATTCTAGACCAACCTGCTGATTCCCTGCAGTAAACATTCATGAGCTGCCATTACATATAATTACATCCCAGGATGCAGTACAAGTGAAGAGTGTTACACACCAATATGGAGGAGAACGTACTAAAGAAGAACCCAGCTTTGCATCACAGTATGAATAATGAAGTTTGGGCTCAGTCAGGGCAAAACAATTAGAGAAATTAACACTGATATGATACACTAACCCTATGACATCACTTTTATTTACATAGTAGAAAAGTGGACATATGAGCAATAAAATGTATCGTTTGAAATGGGAACTTGAAATGGGAACAGATTGTGCGCTGCATATAATATTACAGAAAAAAAGCCGTGCATAATCTGGCTCATTAGAGAGATCTTTGATTTGATGTCAACTCTATTTTTGAAACCAAGCCGTATGCTGAGAACCTTATTATGTAACAGATTAGACGTTAAAATGAGAATATTGTTACAGTCTTATACTACAGTGATCACAATGTGCCAATGCTACAATAATTAGGGATGGATGCAGTCGTTCTCTTGCGCAGTTGAGACAAAAGGCTCTACTAAGCTCAAGAAAAACAGGATAAATCTGAAGTGTAAACTCCCGCAGATATTCCTGACAGTTGTCGATAAACTACTGTGTCCACAAAGACTAACTGCAGGCTGGAACAGAGGCACAATCTGCATTCCATCGTATACTGTAGTCTGCCTAAAGCACGGCTTCTGAGATGGCACTGTCTTCATCTTGTTTTTTTTCCTGTTTCTAAAAAACTACACTGAGAGAGCAGTGGCAGAAACAGTTTCCACTCCACCCACTCGCTCTTACAGGGACACATGGGTTTACACATGGGGAAAGGGGGATGAAATCAAATGCATTTACTCCTTTCCCCAAGTCCCAGTGGTCTTTCTCACCTGTCAGCGAAGAGGTAAACAAGCCTTCAAACTAACATGAGTGCGAACCTATATGTAAAGAGACCCACACCTGTCACATCAATACACACAAAATGAAAGGCGATGCACCTCATTTCTTAAGAACTTTTAGCATTTATGACATCCTTTCTGCAAATCCTACAATAATACTGATATAATAAAAATAGGAGCATGCATACATTATTTTAATCACAACAGCTAAACATTCACTGACCAGTGGAAATCATAATAGTCATATGGACATGTCAAGTGTAGTATTTAGTAAGTCGAGTATTTCATCATGAAGCTGTTGAGACTCACCTGTTTGTGTGGCTGGTTTCAGAGTCCTGGGGTGCGAGGCAGCTCAGACAGAAGTGCGCAGGGACTCGAGTGAGTTGCTCACACTGGACACATACCAGAAGACTGACTGGCTCTGCTCTGCACTGCACAGCTCACAGCGCTCTGCTCTTCCTTCCGAGTCTCAGAGACAAACAGCAGCTCTGCTCCCTCTCTTCCTTTCACACGTACTGTAGCAGCAACAGAGGGAAGGCTGGGGGGCTGCAGACTCTCTGATCAACACAAGTCTCCTTCTCCCTCTCTCTCTCTCTCCTTCCGGCTCTATGTCTCTCCTCAAGTATGGCTACAGGCAACCACGGCTGGAGAGATGAGCAGAAAAAACAATGTAAGTGTATAGATTAAGTTGACTCCGTTTGCAAGTATTTATGTTGTGTGTTTTTGCGTGAAACGGCATGCTGTACAACAGCACTGCACATAAGCGAACATGCGGTGGGAGAAGGCTTTACTCCCACCTCCTGCTCCCCCCCTTTTCACCACCACCCACCCTCCCCTCCTTTGCCAGCCCCACACCAGCCTGTTGAAATGAGTCATCAGCTATCAGCCAATCATAATGTGGCACACAGCCTCTGATAAGAATAACAGGAGTATTTATGCACTCCTGTTTTATGAAGATGGAAATGACATGGAGATTTGTCTGGGAAGACTTGACATAGTTTGCACTCTCTGGGGATGATCAGATAACAGAAATTTGCTACATAATTTATTTATTGTTTTTTGTAATAAGGTAATTGTGTCCTTTTCATGTAGTATTTGCTAAGCAAAAAAATATTGCCTTTAGTCCAAAACCTCCTTTAGTAGCTTGCAAAGAAATACAGCATGAATATATGATCAGAAATATAATAATAGGCTACAATAATCATCACTGCATCACTTGTGAGATGTGACTCACTGTGGCATATGATTCATTCAATCAAGGCTGCAGACACATCTGAGTAAAGTAAGGTCTGACCCTGGTAACTTTCCTCGCAAAGTGAGGGTAAATGACTAAAACCAAGCGCAAAATTGCCATTCTACTACTGCTTTGAACAGTCTGTATTTGCGCACTGATCCATGGTGATCCAAGTAGCCTTGTATGGAGTGGGAGGAGATATTTCAGGCATCCAAGGTTCAAGAAGTTAAATTATTGCTCCTGCGTAGCCAAAGTTTTGTGACTATCAGTAGGAGAAATGCCTGGATTGACACAAAGTTATTCCGGTTGAATTATCATTCCCAACAATGAGGTGAGGAAATGAAAAACCAAGTGCCCACATTTAATATAAAATAATAAATAAAAAAATAAAAAAACTCTCAAGGATAGACATCAACTATGTCCACTAAAGAAACCTCAAACAGACATACAAGGTATTGCCTTTGTGAATTATGGCACTATTCTGACAAAAGCAAGCAGCACGACAATAGAGCAGACCCTCAACAAAATATGTACCTTTGAAACTTTATTTTTAGAGCTTTTACTCAACATTAAAAGGTACCACAAGGAATTTCTGAATTAATAGGAGTGAATTATCTGAATTAATTTAATAGGGCAGCAGGGGGGGGGCATTTTTATTTATTATTTAATAATAAAAAGGAGGAAGAATATTTTACTCTCTGAGAAAGTGTCCAACACAATTGCAAGACCTCAAGAATACACACAATGTAAATATAAACACTTTGTTCACAGGGTACCTATAAACATGACAAATAACTACAAAAAAGTTTGTTACCTTTACTAAAATAATTTTCCTTAATCTTAAAACTTTTTAACCTTTTCGACTTGATCATAAATATGGTTTAAATATAGATATCAGGATAGAATCATCCCCGTAATTTTCCTTCATAACTAGCTGTGCTATCATGTTTATTCAGTGTCCACTTTCACTGAAAACCCCAAACATATTGAAAAAATAGGCCAGTGCAAAAAAATATGAGTATGATTCAGAGCGTAATTATTTTCAGTGGAGATGAGGCCAAGCAAACACCTACAGCCAAAGCAGCCACCTGGGTGAAGCTATCAATAGAGACAAAAAACACATTTTGTACCTGGCTATAAAGATTATTTTTAAATATGTTTAGTTGGGTATTTTAACATGGAAGTCTGTGGGGACTGAGCAATATCGGCCATTGGAGAAACTGAAGTTTTCGGCACTCCACAATGGCTTACTTTACAGCCCCAGCAGTTACTACTTGGTCAGTACTTCCAAGTTTGTGTAATATGCTTCCCTGCTGAAAAATAGTAGCTTGATCTCTTTGGATTGGGGAAAATTTGTTGGAGTTTTGCTCCTGAGTGAAAGAAAAACAGAACATGAGATTTAGAGGTTTACTGGCATCAGCAGTAAAGCAAATCTGAGCCAGAGTAAAAGCTTTTATTTACCTGTCAGACACGTTCCAACTCTATGGCTGCACTTTGGGTAGGGACAAAAAAAAAAAAATTGTTTAAAATTAAAAAGTTTCCTCTTATGCTCACCTTTAGAAAAAGTTTAAAGAGCTTGGACATCCAAAATTAGTTGGATCGGAGCTGCTGTGTTTTCACATTGAAAGGAGGTGTTTTAGAAATCATATTAAGATACTAAAACCCCAAGCACCAACCAAACCCACAGTTTAATTGGCTTTAATACAGTACAGCAGTAAGAACAATTTATGTTGTTTAAATTGTGCAGAATGTTATATTTTTCTCTGCAAAATTCTTGAGCCACCCCTCATTTTCTTTATATTTTGTTATGAAAATGGGAAATGGGTGCAGCAATTTATTGAAACATGCAAACAAACAGAAATACAGTATATATGGCTAAACACAGTTTGTGTCAGTATCTAACCACTAACCACTGGGGAGGCCAATCCATGACTAATAGTGCTCCATTATGTTTTTCTATCCAGGTATGATTTTACTGCATTAACAATGTGCTTAGGATCATTCCAGATGATATTGCATTCTGGATCAAAATCTGACGGTATTTTTCTGCATTTATAAAGCCAACAATTTTGAGAAGATCCCCAACAGCAATGGCTAAAATGCAGCCACCAAACCATGACAGAACCTCCACTGTGTTTTACTGCAGACTCTCACTGTTATTGTCATGGTCCTGGGCCGGTGGCCCAGTGCTTTGAGTTTCTTTTGTGTAGCTTTCTTTGTTATACTTTTTTGGTTATGTTTCTCAGTGTTTCTTATAGTTGTTGTTTGAGTATGATGTTTAGTTTCCCTTGTTGTTTTTGTGCATGTTCTCTTTGTCAAGTTTTCAGTATTAGGTCTGCGTCTCCTGTTTTATTTTGACAGTCTCGTGTTCCCTGTGCTTTGCTTCCCCTTTGTCATTAGGTTCATTTGGTTCACCTGTCGTCCCCTGTTGTTTCCACTTGCCCTAATCCCCTTGTGTGTATTTAAGCCCTGAGTCTTCCTTTGTTCGTTGTCGCGTCGTCGTCATTGTTTCCCCGAGTTTTCCCCTTAGCTTTGTGTTTTCGCTTAGAGTTTTCTTTTTGTTTTCTCCCAGGCTTCTAGTTTGTTTCTTGCCCTGGTTGACATTTCGGGTTTTTGTATTTTGTATTTTTCGAGTCCCTGCAATAAAACAAGTTTTAGTTTAAGTCTGCATCAGTCCTGCACTTGGGTCCTCTCCCTCCGCACACAGGCCCTCACCGTGACAGTTATACCTCCCCCATTTACTGACACTTTGAACCATCAGGCCTGTTGCCACTGATCAGTCCGTGGCTTCTGTAATTTGGCATACCTCAGCCTTACTCCCCATTTCCCATCCTTAAGAATGGCTTCTTGACAGCCACTCTTACGCTGAGTCTTTGTGTCAGGTCTTTGATGTTTTTTTTTTCCTATTTCTTAAGAATATGACTTTCAGACACTGTTTGTTCATCTGCTGTAGATAGGTTTTAAGGCCTGCTACTTCCTCTTTTGTCTTCCACTTGTCCAGTTTACACCAAGTTTTTAAGTACACACTGCACACCATGCTGAGATGTACAGTACTAAGTTTTCAACTAATAGCTCCTTGGGAATCACTTTGTCAGTGAAAAAAAAATCTATTTTATGCCTGTCAAACTGTGTTATCTCTGGCATTTTTCATTGATTAAGCTCAAGAAATGGGAACAAATGATGTGTCTTTCCAACAGGCTGCTAGTAACAAAGTGTCTAAAAATACTATTTAAAATTGGTTCTTTGCTAAGTTGTCTGTTATGTGTAGACACAACACTGGTTCAACCCTTGACTTAAGTACATTTTTTATTCTTATAGTTGATCAGTGGCTTAACAATTTAAAAAACAAAAAAACAAACGAACAACAAGAAAATCTCTGAAAATAGTCTGGTGCAAGGACTGGATTGAAAATAAGTGCAAAAACCATCTACTCATTGACCTGCTACTATATAAGGACCAGCTCCAGCTACCACTCTGCCAGATTGTTGTCAGTGGTTGTTGTGATTAGGCTTCCCAATGTTTCCTGTGTGTTCCAGAAGATTCCGTGTTTAAGTTCCTATTTCTCTGTTCTCCAGAAGCCTCTCTGGGTTCCCTGAAGCTCGTTCACTCCCAGTGGAAAACTCACCTGTCACCACACTGATGGTCCATCGCACTCTTGAAGAAGCTGTTTAATACTCACCTGGTTGACTCATCTGCCTGTCCACCCTCCACCATTATCACCCACCTGAGGAGCGTCGACCAGTTGCTTCCCCCGTGGCCATCATCCTGTATCTCTCAAGTAAGTGCTGAAACCAATTCACATCCAATCCCTCACCTTCTCAAATCACTCTGGCTAATCTGCCTCTCCTCTCTGACAGACCTGTTCTCTGGAGGTGCAAACCTGAGCTCCAGTTTTCCACTGGCCACAAGTTCCTGCTGCTGTTTCCTGAGCATACTTGTTAATAAACCTTTTAAAACTGCAAAGCTGTTGGTCTTAAGGTCATACTTTAGAGTCTAGAAACCTGAAAT
Organism: Archocentrus centrarchus; assembly: GCF_007364275.1. NCBI lineage: Eukaryota > Metazoa > Chordata > Actinopteri > Cichliformes > Cichlidae > Archocentrus > Archocentrus centrarchus. The sequence goes on from NC_044352.1 coordinate 14,833,077, forward strand.
GCCTTGGCTGGCCATGACAAAAATCTGGCTCCTTGGAATCAAAATATAAAAGGAATGAGGGGGTCACTCAAGACTTTTGCATAATTGTGTATTAAAGAATTTAATTATTTAAAAAAATATCCATGAGACCAGTGGCACTCGGTTTTGTGACCTAAAAACTGTTCATCACCTCCAGTGTTTGAAACATAATCTTCTGTTAATTTGGATCAACATCTCACTCGGCAAATAAAATAATTTGCCAAGTGAGTTCAGTGTTTACACTGAAAATAATTTGACAGCTGCACTTATGGCTGACACAAGATTCAATTTGAAGAAAATCTCATATGTGCGTGTAGCACATATTAAAATGAAGGTAACTCAATAAATGTCACCAAAACCTGTTTATAATATCGTAGACCCCAAACTATGGTGGCCTATTGCCATGGTCACACATCCAAATAATTTCTGCAATCCAGAAAGGAGAAATAATTTGTGCCAAAGGGTGTGAAGGTGAGGAAACACAAAAGGAGGTTAGAGATATAAGAGATCAATAACTGATCATCTAAGAAAGAAAAACAGGAAAAGGAGAAGCATGTAATGAGATGAAATGGAGCTTATTCCATATGATGCTTGAAACTGCGGTGTAGCTGTAAAAATCATTTCCTCTCCTCAAATTACCGTCATCTACACAAAAACTGATGCACAGCATAATTGATCCATTGTTCAAAATTCACTGGTATACCGTTTTTCTGCCTTTTGGATTGCTGTTTATACTCCCTATCTCCATTTTATCAGTTCAGAGAGCGTCATCAGAAGTCAGCATCTGCTAACTCCAAATCCACTTCCAGCCCTGAGAGTCTCTTCTGATCTGTTGCGTCACTGAAACCCAACAACAAAAACAGATTTATTACAAAAACTCTGAATCAATAATTACAGTTCTCTGCTTTTAAAATGATCTCTCCTTATTAAAACAGATATTATATACAAGAATATATTAGTCCAGATGATTTCCATCCAGTGATGGTAAGTAATTTTTTCCTCCCTTTTTTTTTACACTTCATACAGTATCTAGTTAGTGGGCTTTGCAGGCCTCTGCAAAGAAGGAATACAGATAAATCTGGTAAATCTCAACTGAACTCAAAAATAATGAAGAAAATTAGTTATAATGCAGAATACTTTGTTTTGAATTACAGTCTGCTGTTTTTCATAAAATATTGTTTAAGAGTAACACTTTGGCACAGCACAGAGGAGGAGATGGTGAAGATCAAAACCACTACCAGAAGTACATTTGGTTTTGGCTGCTGCTTCGACAGGGTTTGGACAGAAGACAGGTTGACTGTGAATTTGGATGATTATCTGTTTTTATTCTCACGTCGGTGCAAAACGTTGCACCGGAACATTATGCTGCACTAGCTTTGACTGTGTTGGATATCTAAAGGACAGCAGCTTTACAAATCTATCAGACAAAACAAGAAAGGATTTGATATATATTTTTTCAGATAAGAATTACTTAAATTTACCTAGGCTTTGGCATTTCTAGTTAAACTCTGAGAGGATAAGTCCAGGAATGTATCAGAGAGGAACACTGAGCTCACAAGAATTAGAAAGAAAATGTTCACATTCTGACTTTATACAAAGAAGGGAAGGGGTCTGTGCTTATCCTTACACAACACAGGACCTTGTAAAAGCAGCTGTATCCAACCGAGAGTGATAGATGGCATGACAACCACATAAAAGTGTGCTTGACATTTACATTGGAGACTTGAAAATATCAGCCGTGATGCGAAGACATTACTCATCCAGCTGGATTGCCTGTTATTAATGGAGTAATGTTTCCCAGATCTTTGACATGGAACAAATTTTTAAGTAAAAGTGCTAGAAAGACGTCATGTAACACCAGATATTTCAATTTTTTATGAGTAAAAAATATTATGCAAGACAGATGCATATTTTAATTATTTTCTTTTTTTTCAGATCATGGCCCCACTCTACATTGAAGCAGGCAGCCTTGGCCTCTTTCCATTAATGCTATTCACAGTCATCTGTTTGTTGTATCAATTGTGTACCCGCCATAGCAAAATCAGTGACATGACATTTTTCAACTTACTGTGGCCTTTTAAAATAAGTCCTATAAACCTTCCTCCCCTTATTTTTCATCGTGTTTCTGTCCGGCAAGGTGTGGGTCAAAATGAACAAAAGAAAAACAATCAAATCGGATTTATAAGAGAACATTCTGACCAGTGTCTGCCGGTCAAGTTACTCACACTCCATCTGAGACATCGCTCTTTTCTGTGTTTCTCATGCATTAACCCACAGATGACTTCCTCAGCTCCCTTGAAGACTACTAAATCTGATACCAGCGTACTGATGTTAAAAGCTCTAAGTCGGAGGAAGCTCCATACTCCATGTCAGTTACTGAGGAATGTCTGGGTAGCTCTGGGGGACTGTGAGTAAGACACATAGGGGTTTTTATCTCCATCACTGTGTGGTGTCATGGGATGACAAATCTGTCAGCCTCCAACCCTTAAGCCTTTCTTTTGAAAAGTAAGAGTGTGTGTGTGTGTGTGTGTGTGTGTGTGTGTGTGTGTGTGTGTGTGTGTGTGTGTGTGTGTGTGTGTGTGTGTGTGTGTGTGTGTGTGTGTGTGTGTGTAGATGTTTATGTGTGGTCAGTGGGATAAAGCACAGATAGTTCGTGTGTCCACATTTGTGTCTATTTCCAGCAGAAATGTGTGTCACATACACTGTATGTATTCAGTACAGCTAGATGCAGGTGTGATCCAGCTCCACAGTGAGAAAATTATTTACGCTTTAATAGACTAAAGACCCACTGTGCTGGGTGAGCAGTGTTACTGAGGTGATGAGGTCAATGGAGAAGGGAGATAATGAGAGTGACAGTGATGTGTTGCTTCTATTAGAGCCTGTGTCATCCCGCTTGCCCTTTGATTTGATTACACAACAAGTTCCCTAGCATGATAAGCAAGACCCTCATCCCTCACTGTCACTGTCCAAAGAAGTCCTAACACACAAACTCTCCCTAACATGGAGGCTTAAAGAGAACAAGCAGCAGCTAAATACAAAATAAACATACAGCTGTACTGGAATTACAACAAAACTAAATTATTTCTTCTCAAAAAAAAAAAAAAAGGATATGCTTCTGGGTGAGTCTTCACTTTTCTCTGGGTTATCTGCTCACTTCCATTCTCCCTCAATGGTACCCATTCCAAACAGTAACAGATTAAAAAGAGGCATTTTAGTACTATTTATAACAAGCAAAACTGTTACAGAAATCAAACTGTATTTTCTCAACACCTATCAAAAAACAAAGAAACACACAGCTCCATAGACCCCATTTATTCTGGACTTTGGGGTTGAAACAGCTGAAACATAAAGAAGGATAGATTTTACTTCTTTTTCTTAATTCTGTATTTAGTGGTGAGTCAAACATCATTCCAGATTTTGGTGACCGTTAAGTTACGTACGGATGATGTACACTGAACGTGGCACGTGAAACATCATATATTCTATTCAATCATATGTTTGTAGCCAGTGTGCTGTGAGGACCACATATCTCTAAACTAAAAAAAGCACTCCGTAGAGGGTGGTTCCTTGTACGACTCCCAACAACTCTGGAAAAAATCTATCCAAAATTGTCAGAGTAATCCTCAAATATGTAAATATTGTCCCTATCCCACAAAGTTAAAGAATACTTTAGAATGTCCTGGATCCAGATTGTGATCTCAATAACCACCAAAATTTAACCAATTGTTCCTTGTACCACCCCCAACAACTCCAGAAATTTTCATTGAAACCTGTTTATAATTTTCCGTATTATCCTGCTGACAGTCAGACAAACGCAACTGAAAACAGAACCTCTCAACGGCTCAGAAACAAAAGCCTATAACTTGATTTTAAAAAGTACAACAAATAAATTTTTGAAATATCACAGCTAAATTAACAGGCTTGAGCATGGTCAACTGTCAATATCCACAGGGGAATTAAACATATTAATGAAATATGAAGGTAGTGTCAAAATAACTGGTTAAACATTGTACACTCATTCAATCAAGTGGTTTTGCTTAGATGTTATTCTGGTGCTAGTGGCCTCTGCACATGTTCAACTTGCTCATTTTATTAAACCGGACAAGGCAGGAGTTCCCCCATCCGTCATCAAAGCTTTCTTTGATAATGTGCTAAAGAAGATATTAAAAACCTTTTCACACTACACTCTAAGATTGGCCATAGTGGTCAGCAAGAGGAAACTCATCTGTTATGATGATAAATCACAGAGGCTTATCTACTTACTAATGCTAGCTCTGTTTCCACACACTGAGCAGATGGTAACTGATCTCAGCGCAGTGATAGCAGAGTCAGCAGCAGCTTACCTCACATACCGGTCTCCCATCAGGTTCTCGTCACAGACCAGAGGTTTATCCACAATGTGCATGCACAAATAACCAGAAGAACCCAAGCCATTGTTAATGGGACACAGACACACTTTCAAAACACTGGCCCTATACAGATTTCAGTGGGATTGTTGTGAAGCGTGGTTAATTCTGCTTCCAGAGACGATCTCATAATGTGCCCACAAGATGCCAGAATTAACTTTGCTCTTAATTCATCTTAATTTAAGGGTTTTTTCCCCCTCGTTTGTAAAGTTTTTTGGGGGGGGCTTTTTAGCCTTTATTATGATAGGACAGCTGAGACTGGGCAGGAAAGATGGGGAAAAGAGCTGGGGGAAGAAACAGTGCAATCCTGGGCATCTGCAATAGCCTTACAGCAAAAGGGTCATCTGCTCATCCCAGCAAGCTATGGACCAGTCACTGACCCTGCAGGTAACTGTCCAATGCTAGGGAAAAGTACATATTCTGTGACCAGCTGGCAAGTGGTTGCTGGCTGTTGCTAGTGTGAAACTGGCTGAAAAGAGGTATGAACCAAAAACCTTGTAATTGCTTTGGTGAAATTCGTGCCTTATTGCCTGCAACTAACACTTTTAAAGCAAATGTTTCTGTTTCTGGTTGTGTTTTGCTTTTTCGAGTTGCCTTACAGCTCTGACAGTAAATGGTGAGTGTTTGCACACAAACTGCCATCTTCCTTGCAAACTACAGGCAACTGTATTAATCTGTGAGTAGTAGGTTTTTGGTTCAGCACCCACTTTGTGATGTCACCTGGCAACAACCACCAACCACTTGCCACTAGCCACCAAAGGTTTCCAGGCAGTCACTGACCAGTCTCTGGGCCTGTGTGACTGAGGCCCAAGTTATCTTCCATGATCTTTCAGGCCTTTTGATGTTGCTGAGCAGGTCAGCAGCACATTGTTCATTTGGCCATTCCTTAAGTTTTTGCTCTCTCTGACAGGTTTATTTAGTTTTTTCTATCTAATGATGGCCTCCTTCACATGCAGCATCATCATCATCATCTCTCTGGACCTCACATTGAACGTTCCAGTGAAAAGCTACCAAATACGAGTTCAACACCTGGGATCAAGTCCAGAGATTTTATCTGTTTTATTTGTCATGTAATAAAGAAGGAACAGACCTCACCTGGAAAAACAAACAAACAAACAAAAATCCTTGTTTTTGGTGGTGTACAATAACACAAAGTCATAAGAATTGTGTCAATGTCCAAATACTTATAAGCCTAACTTCATGTATGCAGTTTTATTGTTCACAGTGCAACCTTATTGCTTTATGCTATTTCACATACTTTTGGTGTATCTGTGCTTTCATTTATAGTAATAGTTAAAATTAGAGCTTGTCCAATTATCATACCATTTGTCAACAATTCACCACAAAATAAATTGATATAAAAATGTCCATCTTTGGCTCTCATTTGGCTCTGCATGCTCTACTCTCACATTTCACTGTAGACAGACTCATATGGCAATTCAGCAGACGCTGCAACCCTACCCTTGAGATTTTGTATGAAATTTAGATGCAAACTAATTCATTCAACCAAAGCAGAGTCAGTAAAGTTACATTACATCTACTCCATCAGAAATCTAGCTTCTTCATCTGGCACAAAAAAAAAAAAAAAATAGGGAGTCAAGAATGACAACCAACTGTAACTTTTATAATCAGATTGGGTCCAAATACACAGACAAAAGAGTTCCCTCACTAAAGCTGATACCATTCAGGTACAATTCACACTGTTGCTCAAAGGGTGAACAACATGCAATCCCCTTCCCAGAGAAGACAGAAAAGACAACATACACAAAGCTAAGAGGAAAAATACGCATGTCCTCTGGGTGAAAACATATTTAGCTGTAGCGTGAAAGCACCTGATGTTTTCATTTTTGTTAGGCTCTGCTTTTTATACTTCAGATGACCTTATCTATCTAAATGAAACATCACCATTTCCAGGTAGTGCTGTTTTGTGCCACCAAAGTGTGAATATCTACAAGCCATACAAGGACTGTGATAAGAATGACTAAGTCCCAGTGTCCCTTTTCCAATTACCAAGCCTGTTTTTAGCTGTCAAAGGACTGTTTCTTTTTCCAGAAATATCAGCCATTTCAATGAAATAAAAAAAAATACAATAACTTTTTATTTGCATTTTAAACCATTTGAGACATAGATAAAGGAGATTATTTATCCAGTCTAGTAAATATTATCTATATTATCTTCACATACATTTCCTAGACGAGGTCTGTTCAATACTTGGAATGAATCATTCTATAAATCATGACTGTATATTTCAAGTTTAAGTAGAAACTATTGAATTAATACTATCTGATGTTTCACTTATGGCTACTGAGGATAAGAATTAGTGCGACTAAGGGGTTTACGTCTAGTCATAACTACTCATGCTTATGACCAGGGGCGGGCTGGGGTTGAAAATCAGCCCGGGAGCTTGGTTTGGAGAGGCCTTTTATCTGATCGTACAACGGAGCAGCAAAAGGGGGAAAAAGATCATCAACCCCCCCTTAGCTGGTGTCTCGCCCTTCACCTCTCCTAATGGTGTGCTGGCTGGGCTGCAGTGTTAATTTTGACATTAAATTTAATTTAGTTTTAGTCATAATTTAGTCATCTGAATAGTTTTCGTCAAGTTTAAGTCGACGAAATTATCTTAAGAATACAGTGGACTAAATCTACAGCTGATTTAGTCGACTAAAATATAAAGAGTGTAAAATGTAAATGCTTTTTCTTCAGTTCTGATTGCATTTCGTCCCTGCCAAGCATTTTCGTCTCGTTTTCATTCACTGACGAAAGTGTCAGTTAATTTCGTTATCGTTTTTATCCTTTTAGGTAGTTTTTATTTAGTTATCTCGTTTTCGTCATGAAAAAAGGGCCGTTGACAAAAACTATGACGAAAATATTTCATCAACAAAATTAACACTGCTGGGCTGTTGTGTTTGTAGCCCCTCCTGATGAAAAAAGAGCTCTTAGAGCCGAAACGTTCGCGACCGACCATCACTGCCTGCACCTGTGGCCGCGCGAGCGCTGCTGTGCTTAATTGGGTTAAAAAAAAAAAAATTCTGATCACCGGCCTGGAAACGGGAAACCTCCCGAACCTCCCTATGGCCACCCCGCCCCTGCTTATGACCAAGGAGAGCTTTCAGTAGAGCCACTGATTCTAGGCTGACTCAATGCACAACTTAACTGTCACAATACAGGGGTAGGAGGGTTATACAGCAAAGATAATCCACTTTCATGGGCCAGAAAAAGCACATGGAACACAGCATACAATTCAGATAGAAGATTAAGGTAGAATGGAATGGCTGTTTGTGCTGTAACCTAGCATGCACAGTGCATCACTACAAGTAAAAAACTTGCAGAAATATGCTTTCTTCTCCTTGCTCTACAGACACCAAAACTTCCTTCCTACCCATTCCCACATCTTTAAAGCATTTTCAGTCTATTCACATCTGTCTCCTCCGCATATTCCCATGTCCACCTGTTCCTTTTAAAGCCCCTGACGGATAAACATCCCTCCTCCAGAGGCACTATGTGTTGTAGTGTTATAGAGGGGAAGATGTCAACCAGCAGACATATTTCTGGGATAATGTTTTTTTATCATAACCCCCTGGGCACTGTGCTATCATTTTCCCCCTGAAAAAAAAAATAAAAAGACTCAATGGAAACACAGACACATCCCTGCTGCTCAACATACAAATGGATACAGTGCTCTGCAGGTGCACAAACTGGATGCAAATACCACTCCACAACCGAATAAGCTATAAACGTGAAGTAAAATACATATATCAAGCATGCATTCTCTACTCTACCTTGCTGCGAGTTCATTATCCATAGCTTGAAAATCTGTAGTTGTTCTGTGAGACTTTTTCCACTTGTGCAAAAAAGGAACTTTTATGAAGAGGCATCTCATTCAAGAAAGATGGAACTGAAATGAATGGAGGGATGATAGGCAAGGTCTCCAGCTGATTTTCTTTCAAAAGCTATCCTTGTTTGATCCTGTACTGTAGTCTCCCTCTGTCCTGTTTCAAGTTAGTTTAACTGCATTTGATTTTTTTCTATAAAGTCCAATAAAATCCAACAAAAGCAAACCACAACAAACACACTAAAAGACATTGTCACTGCACTGGTTTATATGTCTGTTGGAGAAATCAGCAAATATTACTTTGCACATGATAACTTTTACAACCAAACATTATTTGGTCTTTGTCCATAAATCCCTACTGCATTTAACACAACAGCATGACCTCAATTGTACCACAAACACTTTGGATTTACCACATTTAGCCTGGTTGGAAGGAAGTATGTAAAACATGTAAGGTCAGCATGTTGAAAAGATGAGATGGAAGCCATATGTGCCATCTGTCCTGTAATTCCACATCTCTGTTACCATTTTCACAGGATGCTACCATAACAAAAAAAAAAAAAAATGCACAAGAGACTATTAAATGCTTCCCAGCCTCCCGCTCTCTCATCTGTGTCCACAAGAGCAGTCTTGGACTGAATAAAAGCAAATCTATAAAGGCTCAACTTTAAACTAATAACTTTAAAAATGTGCCCACTGAACTGCAAAACTGCACATGCATAACTACAAACCTCGATTTAAGATTACATCCTGGGATCAACCCTTCAATTTTACTCTAGTGCCATTTGCTGTTCTGTGAATGCAATCAAACACCTCTGATTCATCTCATACACAACTTGTGCAGTGCTAACTGTGCTGTGGTTATCACCTCGCAACAACAGGGTTCTGAGGCCTGAGGAAAGAGGCCTTTCTGTGAGGCATTTGCATGTTGTCCTTGTGCCAGTTTCCTCTGGGTGATGCGTTTCCTACAACAGACCAAAGACACTGCATTGACCCCCTGATAGACTGGTCCAGAGTGTACTCTGCCTCTTGCACTATATCAGCTGGGATGACAGCAGCTTATCCAACCCTAAGTTGCAGTTAAGAAAAGAGATACATAGCAACCACAAATCTTTATACATTCTGTACTCCATGAATAATGCGGCAATCACATTTGCTGAAAACAAAAACTTATTTGGATATATTCTCTACACTGCACTGCCAGAAAGGCTGCGGCACATAAAAGTAAAGCGATCAGGATAATGGTTTCTATATGAGAAGTTATGAATCTGTCACATCTGCATTTCTATTTCTGTATGCTCTCAGGCATGTCTCCGTGGCTGTCAGAGATTTTCAGCTTCTGTAGGATGTTACTTCAACAAGCAGGTAACTTCAGCACTAGACCCAGGCAGCGCTTAGCGTGAACATGCACTGAAGATGTAGCCTAGCCATGAATTAGTGTAGAAGGTAATTAAGCAGCCGTGCGGTAATTTGACACTTACTGTTGCTGTGAAGATGTTTCCAGAATCCCCAAACAGCCCCCTCTTCTAACCACCTAGATGAAAAAAACTATATATGTCTGCTTTATGATAGAAACCTTTTCATAAAAATATGACTGCGCAAAAAAAGATGTTATAAGGGGTTATAAATATTTAAACATTAGCGGCGGAAAGATTATTCGTTGATAGTCAGAGGAGTGGCGACTAGGATGCACTAATAAGCGGGGCGTGAAGTGACACAAATCAAACCTTCCCAACAGGTCACAGGTCACAGGTCAGAAGGGATGCTTCTATTCAAAAGCGAAACAACTAAAGCGTGAGTTATGAATGACAACAAATAAATAAATAAATACAATGAAGACATTTGGAATCGGAAGACCCAGCATTGTTATTTTTCCTTAATTGTCGCCAACAAGCGATGAAGCGGCAGAAGAATCCACCGTCTTGGACAGAGGTCAGTTAGCACACAAGGTGAGTAAATGTTTGTAGATGGAGTAGCCACTGAAGCACCTCCAGTAAAACCCAGCTGCTTCGTAGATATCTCAGATTTAATATTCTGAATTTAATTATTTTAGCTTTTTTATTTAAAAAAAAATCCGAGTAGCTCAGTTAACATTATTTTAATCGTGTACTAAAGATGAGATGAGGCTTCTGTTACAAACAAAATGTTATCAATAAGTGGCACATGACTGCTTGTCTTAATTAATTTACTCTGAAAATGTATTTGACTATTTTGTACTCACTTAAGTATGTAATAAGCCTAATAATCCCCACTTATTTCTTCAAACAAGTGTGCAAAAAAAAAAAAAAAACCCTGAATATTTACAAATTCTCATCCATTTCTTCCCTATGTGTTTGTTGTTGGTTATGTGTAGGTCATAATCTGTTATGATTCTTGATCTTCAGATGAAGATATCTCCATTATCATTAATAAAACTGCTTGTATTAGACTAGTATGGTCAAAATTGGAAAGTGACACAGGACTGACAGATTGGTACTGTGGTTGCCATTGTCTCCTTAGTTTGACTCTGCCAGCCATCTGGAGCCTTTCTGAATGGAGCTTGCACATTTTCTCTGTACCTTTACGGGTTCTCTCCAGGTATTCCAGTTTCCTACCACAACAAGGTCAAGCATGTTGGTTAATGAGTGATTTTGGTTTGGCTGTTGGTGTGACTATAAGGGTGAATGGTTGTCTGTCTCTATGTGTTAATCATATGATAGACTGTCCAGGATAGACCCCACTTCTCACCCTATGACACCTGGGATAGCCTCCACCTATAAGTAATTCTTACTGTGAGAATGAGACTGGGAGTTTTATGTTTGAGGGACCATCTAATGTGACTTAATTCCTAACAATGTAAAACAATATATCAGATAAATGAATATATATAAATGTACTGAACTGGATTTAGTTATTCATTTACCTAACTTATTTGCACTTTAATCTAAGCTTACTGTGGGAGTCTCAGCTGCATTTGTTGTTATATAAGATTGCTTCAAATTTAACAGTGCGTGCACACAGAGCACACTGGAAGTCAGCCTGGCCGGTTGATCGGTGCATCTTTAATGAAATACCTTTTAGGTAATGAAATACCTAGAGAAATATTCAAATGATCCAGAAATTTCAAGTGTTAAACTGATTTCTGATATAAGGATCAAGTTAGTTTCTCTAGCCAACACATTTTTTTTTTTTACTGTTGTAGTCAGTTATTTAAATTTCTCCATTGTTCCAAGAAAACAAATCTTTAAATAACTGAACAATTTAGAAGTGTATAAAACTGAAGGTATATTACATTTCAAGACCAGAGCTACAACTTTTCCTGTGATTGTTGCTCTGACTAAACATTTCTTTTCATGCATATCAGGCTCTCCTAATATCACTTTAGAGAACTTGAAAAACAATTTTTAATGGAGCTGAGTAAATGTTTTATTTCGTGCTGGTTGACATCAAAAGACTATGCTTCCACTGGCACCCAGGCGGCTGCCACCACAGGGAATGGCTTAAGTGGAGATAAATGCTTTCAGATAAATTTGTAAAACATGCCTGCTCCAGAGACTTCCTCAACTGTACAGTGAAAAGGAGCATAAACATTTAACACAGGAGGATTTGTCATTTGAGGTTACATTTCTTGTACAGTTTCCCAAATTGCTGTTGAAGACGGTTGCATCGAATATGTTCAATCAAACGTTGAAGAGTGCTGTAAAAACTAAATGAAAAAAACAAACAAACAGATGAAGGAGCTCGAGGACTGCTGTTCTGTTTTATGTATTATGATTTATGACAGTGTCTTTGCTTTGCTGTGCCAAACACTTTTAACCCACATGATCCAGTCACAATCAGTTGCGCTTTATTTTGTAATATGAAACAAACTCGCCGAACATAGAAAATAACCCCACTGTTCATGGCACAGAATGAGGCTGTGCTACTGGCAAGAGTTCTTATGGTGGGTGTCTGGAATATGAAACTGGGCCGCCTGGTACTCTGTAAGACCACAAGCTCAGCAGACATGAGCACACTGTTTGGCCATGATTTGTTAGAGACTTCAGCAGACAGTGAGGAGCTCTGTCTCCTAGATATACACAGAGCTCTGGAGAGGTGTTGTGCCAGTCGCTTCGAAGACAAGCAACAAACAGATCTGAAAGTAAAGAGATTAAACTGCATAGCAGCAGAGGGTGAATGACAGCTTTACTTAACCACTCTGTGTGAGAGGGTTCCAACGCTTACGCAACTGTGTACTGTATGATCACGTTAGCATTTTGATTATTTAGTTCTGTTCCAAGCCTCGCAAGGATTAGTGATCATATTTTTGGCAACATCATTTAAGAGGAATTATCTAATATGGGCTATGTCATTAAGTGTGCGAGTAGGATAAGACAGAAGAATTCCAATTATGTGTTTATATGTGAAATTGGGAGGATGTGCACAGTGTATGACTTTTATCTTGTCTACAAAATAGCAGGCTTAAATGTGTAGTAGTTATACATGATCATGGCAGGCACCACAAGATGCTGTGTAGGTGACCTATGACCTGGTCTTTAATTGTTCACACACACACACACACACACACACACACACACACACACACACACACACACACACACACACACACACACACACACACACACACACACACAAGGTCCCACAAGCCCAGAGGCCAGTCCACAACTGTCTGGCACCCACCAGCCACCCACCGACCAGTTGTGAGTGGTTGCTGGAAGTTGATAGAGGTTGCTAGGAAAATGATTGCTAAAGCAAATGTCAAGTACTTCGATCATTTTCCAGCATGTTTATAACTTAACCAGGGCAGGACATCAACCCTTTTTTCTTTTTTATTTACCTCCATAATTTTCTTCATAACTACTTTGAGCCTTTGACTGCTCATACTGAGGGTGCTGGCTTGTGGCTGGCTCTGAGCTCTGGATAGCTTTGTCTTTAGCCACTTTGCCTTTGATAGCTTCTTTAAAATGGCCAAGTTCAGCTGGGTGAGTGTGATTTAAGTGTCTGATAAGGTTAGTGTTGGCATGTGGCTCTGAGTGTATGCTTGCATCCATGAAACAGACCAGCTCATAATCTGACATACACTATATTGCAGCTGTAACAGCTTCAACTCTTCTGGACTTTGCTTTGTGCACTGGTGTGCAGTCATGTTAGAACAGGAAGGGGCCATCCCCAAACTGTTCCCACAAAGTTGGGAGCATGAAATTGTCCAAAATGTCTTGGTAAGCTGAAGCATTAAGAGTTCCTTTCACTGGAACTAAGGAGCAGAGCCCAACTCCTGAAAACAACCCCACACCATAATCCCCCCTCCACCAAACTTTACACTTGACACAATGCAGTCAGACAAGTACCGTTCTCCTGGCAACCGCCAAACCCAGACTCGTTCATCAGATTGCCAGACGGAGGAGCGTGATTCGTTACTCCAGAGAACACGCATCCACTGATCAAGAGTCCAGTGGTGGCGTGCTTTACACCACTGCATCTTTGCTTTGCATTGCGCTTGGTGATGTAAGACTTGGATGCAGCTGCCCAGCCATGGAAACACATTCCAACATGAAGTTTGGAGGTCTGTAGCGACTGACATTGAAGAAAGTTGGGAACCTCTGTGCATTATGCACTGATCCCATTCATTTACGTGGCTTACCACTTTGTAGCTGAGTTGCTGTGAGTCCCAATAACTTCCACTTCATTATAATACCACTAATAGTTGACAGTTGAATATTTAGCAGTGAGGAAATTTCACATCTGGACTTGTTGCACAGGTGACATCCTATCATGGTACCACGCTGGAATTCACTGAGCTCCTGAAAGAGACCTATGGAGGTTTCTTCCTGTTAAAAGAAAGTTTTTCCTTCCCACTGTCACCAAGTGCTTGCTCATAGCTGGTCGTTTTGACTGTTGGATTTTCTCAGTATTATTGTAGGGTCTTTACCTACAATACAAAGCGCCTTGAGGCAACTGCTTGTTGTGGTTTGGCGCTATACAAATAAAACTGAATTGAATTGAATTCAATGATTTGGATGGGTTAGTAAAAACTTTTGATAATATAGTTTATTGGCCTGAGCCAAGCATGCTGGAAATCAGATGACTCTGGTCCCTGGCTGGTCATTTGGTGCTACTCTGCTTGTTATTCAAGTGCAGCACCTGGCTGTTACTTACCCTCTTAATTCCTGTGGAAGCAGTAAGCAGGTACTTTTCACAGTACTGCATAGAGTACAGTGAAAACCTTCTTTCTTCACATGACTGCATAAAGATTCAGAAGTAAAGTAAATATTAATCTGATCCCACTTTGTAGTCAGTCAGCACGCGTAAATACAAGAGGCAATCTGTAAGCACATTTGCCTTAAGAAGGCAGTCAGAGGGCAGTTTGAAGTGAAAACTTCATCCATTCTTATTAGAAATAATCAGTATCTTCAAAGGCAGGGACATTAATTTGAGCACATGCATGTATATGCGTGCAGCTGTTCCCTTTTCATGTTTGAAAATTATGATGTGGCTAAACCAGGATATACACACCCTTTCTGCTTATAGATTTCAATCCAAACAACATACTGATTGGTTAACTAAATGTAAGCATCTATTTTCTGTTCATGATCTTTGATTTTTCACATTTGGCTGTGTCCTTTGTCAACATGCAGAAGGAATCAGTAATTTAGAAACACTGGCGTCAAAGAAGAGTGGACATTTATAGTTACAAATGGCTTTGTATTTCATGAGGATGTTCCACTCTGCATTCAGACAGCAGAACAGAACAGCAGACACATTCACTGAGATACGGCCTATACATAATGCACAAGGCACAGAATACCAGAGAATGTATGATTAATAAGAAACCAGAATACAGGGCAGGAGGTTGGGCAGGAGGAGGCGTAAACAGCTGCAGCTGTGTGTAGCAGGTAAAAGCAAACTGCATAACCAGACAGCAGCAGCAGCAGCAGCAGAGTGGGAGAATCTTCCCGGTCATGTATGTAAAAAATGTCTGATTAATATGATTGGACAGCAAATAATGATTATTATGATTTTTGCATTAGTTCAATAATTATAAATTTCCAGAGCTCACAGTGTTGTCTCTTAATTTCTTATTTTGTGAGGACTCACAGCTTAGGACCCAAAGACATTCAGTATTAATTATCTGAAACACTAAAGAACCTTCAGTCATATTTGATCAATTATTTCAGTAGTCAGTTTTATAGCTAAAACTATCTTTATCTTACTGTAAAATGTAGGTTGGGGATGTTATGTTATTGAGCCTCTTGAACCTCTTCTAAACTTTAATGAACATTCTTTCAAAATATAACTTAAATACCTATATTGATGCTTTTTTTAAAAAGGCTGAGCAGAAATAAGTTTGATCATGTGTTTGAGCTTTGGAACACTGTTGCTTTTCCTCACCTCCATTAGATCATCATGTGGGCGAAGCCACCTGATTTTTGCTTTCTCACAGTCATTTTCCCTGCAGGCCAAATGCTATGCCAATCATCAGACCCCCCCATGTAATTCAATAAACAGACCTGAGGCCTTCTGGTGCTGCTGCTTCTGCGGGGAACTCTGTCTAACTAGCACACTTCAATCAACTCTCAGGCTGTAGCCGGAGCTCCTCAAATATAGCTGTCAGAATTTCCAGCCTTGAGAGATCTGCTGGAGTCTTTAGTAACAGCGAGTTAGCAAAACACAAACTCCTCTTGACAAGGGAAGCAAGTTTGATCATTTCTAGTGTTTCCTCTGGTATTTAGAACAGTGAAATATTTTACATTTTCAGACATACCTAAAGCATAATACATCTTAAAAGCATTAGATCCATAAATCAAAGTTCTATAGCTACAAGTCTTTTTTTAAAGGAGTCAGCTTCACTTGCCAAGCAGATGAAGTGCAAAGCCTTTCTAGCCTTTTCCCTCTGGGGTCCAATCCATCATCTGCTGATCTATCTCCGAGTCTGTATTAGTCCCTCCCTCTCATTAGGGAAATGAAAGCCTTAATTGGAAATTGTGTTAATTCTCTGACATGTTTGAAACTGGATCTCCCCTTCTCTTTCTCTAAATTGGAGACACACTTGACAAATTTGGGGAGGCAGCTCCACTGATGCATATCCTGGTTAAATGTTTTCAGCTTCGCCCACTTTCCTCTGCTCACGTCACATTATGAGCTCAATGATTAATGCCTTCAAAACTCACAAGCATGCTGGTACACTAAAATTAATCGGTGGTGCATAAAAAGAATTTTGTTTTGAACAAAGAATAATCATGTTGATGACTAGTACAGCAGCATAGGGGCTCATTGCTCTGCTCATGTAGGTAACACTCAGAAATAATAATAAATATACTTAAAAAGATCTGGCTTGCAAAGGGCCTAGTTAAAGATTAGTATTGCTTTAAGGATTGGGGATGTTTCATCAGTCTTATATGTGATCAGTTGAAATAATATTCTTTTAAAAAAAATGCTCAGGTGAAACTACAGACTCTAGTTTCTACCAGGTCACTGCTGTCTGCTGAAAAACAAGTTTTTTGCAACGCAGTGGGCAAAGGATGGTATTCTGTGTAGAGACAGTGGGGACATAGTATTAGCTTCTCAAGTTCATCAAGACGTTAGATTATTGAGGACATAGCAGTATATGTGTTGATGAATAAGTAACAAGCAAGTGCAGTCCCAAAACCAAAACCAAAGGCCACTGAGAAACATTGTTACCATTACATTAGTTATATCTTATTCATCCATCCATTTTCTGCCAGTCTGTCACAGGGATAACACGGAGAGACAGATAAGCATTTGCACTCACATTCACACCTGTGGGCAATTTAGAACCACCAGTTAACCACACTAAGTTAGTTCCACTATTTATATCTCAATGACTTTTTTAAAAGCACTTTTAAAGGTCTGGGAGAAGTTATTACTGTCTTCATCAGCTGATCTGGCCATCAGATCATTTATTATTTATCTATGACCTGCAGGGCTGTCACAGTACCAGCTGGTACTACTACTGGTGTCTCTTACTGGATGCTCTAACTAACAATAACAAAAGAATGACGTGATTCTTGATCCAGTTTTTTTTTTTTTACCCTGATAAAGTAAAAATGATTATCCTGTCTACTTAACATAAATTCCTGTATTAAACAATTGGTTTTAAATCACTGCCACATCAGTCGCCATGTTTTTTCATCTTCACCAGGGATGGACAATTCATTTTTCTAAGGGGCCCCATGAGAAACTGGGATCGTTGTGGAGGGCCGCACTGGTTAAACCTTTTGGTCCAGCCCTCCACAACAGTCCCAGTTAAATGCCCCTGCTCTTTAGTATGTAAGGATAACCTAGAACACTTTTAGGCATATGTTGACCCCACCAGTTTGGGAAGATACGCTGCTTACAAGTACTGTTGCGCTTTCATAATTTTGGTGTCAAAGGGGATCTTAAGTGTCTGTTCTTGTGACATCCTTAGTGGCATGACAATTATGAAATAATATGCATCAATATTTTTCACATAACCCGCTGCCTTCCTTTCATGTCCTGTTCTGTTTGACTTGGAGTTGAATAAGTTCATTTTAGAACAAAAAAGTTAACCTAGCTATTGGAATAACACAGCATTGTTTGCAGTTTTGCTTGAAAATGGATGAAATAATTACTTTATTGCTGAAATTCTGATCTCATCTCGTGATTAATTAATCTAATAACTGTTGCAGTTCTATTGCAAACACTCTGATATTATATCTGATGATATTTTTATTGGCCTCAAAAATCCAGTTCTGATTTGGCTATAGTTGCCAGAAGAGGCAGGGCAAATTGCATTTAAATGCTGGAACATTTGTATTTTCACAAGTTGGACGTGCCACATTTCTGGATATAAATTTTGATTTTGATGTTCAGCTGCCAGTTTGGCTTATGCATCAGGGGTGTGTACTTGTGAAAATTTAGACAGAGAATCAGATTCCATTTGTATTCGGACCCGTGATTGCCAATACTGTCTGATTTTGGCACATTGTTCACAACTAGTCTGGAATAAGTCCAGCAATCAGGGGTGTTTGATTAAGGTCCCTGTTTACCTGCCTGTCTTCATGTGATGTGAGCACACTAGAAAGATTCACACATCAACAAAGTGACCCTTTAACAGTGCACCAAAAGCAAAGGAGGAAAAATATCAATAATAAAAAAGCCAGCACTAACTGGAATCAGTTCTGACCTGGGCGTTTACCTATAGCTGCCATGCTTTAGTTCACAACCCTAAAATTTGCACGGCTGTTTAGCATATGAATGATGAGATATGATAAAAGGAGTTTAGAGAGGGCTGATGAATATGTGTGGTTTTGAAGCGGTTCTTGTGTGATCGTGTGCAGATGAGCGCGTGGGAGGTGTCGTGTGTGTGTGGATGTGTGTGTGTGTGTGTGTGTGTGTGTGTTTGGAAGTGCTTGCTGATGAGGGTGACATTTGTGCTCACAGTGAGAGGTTTAACCACCAGCATCTGGGACTCTGAACCCTAAAACATCAAGCCAGAAGAGGTAAGAACCAAGCTCAGCCCTGGCAGTTTAGTCCTGTATCCACCACATGTATGTGTGTCAAACTGAAGATGCTGCTCTCCACACACTCCACACAGGATTTCAGCACTCTGCACATACTCTGTGGATTCATCACCTTAGCAACCGGTCGATTGAAAGATGATGAATCATGCCAAAGACTGCTAATTTCTTTGCAGTTGTCAAACATGAACAATGGGTGGTAAGAAAGAGTCACAGAAACGTCACCACGAGCAGAATGGTGTGTGTGTGTGTGTGTGTGTGTGTGTGTGTGCGTGCGCGCGCATGTGTGTGTGTGCGTGAGAGAACTTGAAGAACAATCTAAAGAAACAAAGTGTCAAAAATGACTCTTGTGGTGGTGCTTGTTTATACTTTTCACTAACAAATAGACGCATTCAGGATCAATTGCTATACACAGATGTAAATATAGATCTAAGCCCCTGATAATTTCAGGTGAGAGCAGATGGTGTTGATGCTGTATGATTTGATTTCCTCCATGGCTCCAGTGAATGAAGCTGCAACAACACCTCTGACCTCATCCTCTCTATGTTTTATTGAGCCTGGATGCTATTCCTGACAAATAACAGTCTTTGTTGACAAGAGGGAGGGTCTGAGAGGTCTGTCTGAGAAGCGTTAGTGCCACACAATAATAACAGTGATGGTATAAAAGACACTGATTTAGCATGGACACGTGTCAGCAGCAATACACCAGGATTCAGGACATAACATTAAAAAGGGGCAGCCTGACAGCCTCAGATACTGCCAGCCTGATACGCTGCTACTAATTCAGCAACAAGATGCAAATATGGCTTCAGCTGGTTCCTGTAGAATCAATAATAATGCAGTGCGTGAACAATTTATGTCATGCAGTATACTGAAGGCAAACAGCTCCCACTGCTGGTAAACATGCTGGAGGCTTGTGCAGCAACAGAAATTGTTCTACTCGGCTGCTTTTTTATAAAGGGTTGAGCTTCAAAGTCTGTTCTCTGGTGGGCTTGGAAGTATGCCATGATGAGTGGTTTACTGACCATAGTGCCGTCAGTAAACCGCTCATTACTTAGAAGCAAATGATGGTCAAACTTTTGGTCCGCAAAGTAATCAGCCACTATTTTGGCAAATAATTACCTCTTTAGGTCATTTATCTGCTCGCTTTTCTCCAGCAGAAGATAAATAACATCATTTTGTCCCAGCACGATACTTATAAATCACTGGCTGCAAATGATCTTCTAACCAATTTGTGGAGCAACCTTAGAAAACTGATCTTATGCAATGGACCTTTGTTTATGTCACTGTTTTGTGTTTCGTCTACACAATAGATTTTCATACCAATAGAAAATGTAAAAATTAAACATCAGGCAACAGTCTTGGCAGCAGTTACTGCTTTTCTCTGTTTTATGAGGTTTGTTTATTGTTTAGACTGTTAGCTGAACAAAACAGCAATTATGTTTTGTGGGCATTTTGTTTTGTGGTCTTTTACAGATATAATTATTTGTTCATTCTTCTTTTTTAAATAGCAGAATTGCGCCTCAGAAAACAAAAGTGATCTCAGATCCTATGTTAGGAAAACAGGAAATAAGTGCAGCGATTTATTGAAACGTGTGCAAATGTACATGGAAATACAATATATAAGACAAAAACAGAGTAGTACAATTCTAACAGCCTGAACTGTCGTAGGCAGTTTTCTTGTCTAATTTCTTTAAGTAGTGTTCAGGAATAGTTCTCCACACACATTCATACAAGCACTTTCTACATCTAAGTGCTTTCTATCTAACAGACACACACACACACACACACACACACACACACACACACACACACACACACACACACACACACACACACACACACACACACACACACAGTCACGCTCTAACGGAAGCATCTGGAGCAACTCAGGGGTTCAGGATGCCCAAGGATACTTTGTCCTGCAGACTGGAGTAGACAGGGATTGAACCACTAACCTTCTGATTAGTAGATAACCCACTCAATCTCCTAAGTCACAGCCACCCCACTGTGTTGTGACTGGCAGTGTGTTTGGGATCATCGTCATGATGAAAAATGAAGCCGTTTCCAATTGGATGCTTTCCAGGTGGTATTGCATAGTGGATTGAAATGTGCATTCATAATTCCATAACATCACTGACTGAAATGCAGAGCCAAACCATGACAGAAACAAAAATTTCCAATTTGGATTCATCGCTCCATAAGACCTGTTGCCACTAATAATTGGCAAACCTCCCCAAATGGCTGAGGTTTCCTCCAGTTTCCTCAATTTTTTTTTAAAGAAACACTGCACAATATACTGATAGATGCCAATCACATTGCAGATGCAAAAATATTAAACTAGGACCTTTCCCATTAACCCCCCCCCCCCAAAACAAACAAACAAACAACTAAAAAAAAAAAAAAAACAAAAAAAAAACAAAAAACGTAAAATACTTTTCAACTGATCCTTACATATCTGCAAGAGATTAATTAGTAATGAAAATATTTTATTGCAACAGATTTTTTACAGTCAAACTCAAAATGAATCTTGACATGCTCGACACCAGCTGATGTTATTTTTGCTGTTACGGCCCTGATGATGTATAACCCTGCAGTGTGAATGTATGTGGGAGCTGGAGGTGTGGAATGTGCCATGTCCTGGTCACAGTGTTCCCTCCTCTCTACCGGTCACTCAGCAAGAGAGTTCCTGTGGGCAGAGTGAGAGAGCATCGCACTCAGCCCACACATTTGTCCTCCAAAAACCACAGTCATCTTCATATGCAAAAAAGAAAGAGAGAGAGAGAGAAAGGAATCGGGCTGTGAGGCTATGGCACACATAGTCTAAGATTTGAATAAAACAAAACAAAAACATGTCATATAAATGCTAATATCAAATATTATAATTGACACTCTGTATAAACCTGATGCTGTTTAACAAATTTGCCATAGGACATATTTGAATGTGTGATGTCCTGAAGTTTTAATACCCAAATCATAGACAAGATACATGAGACACTGATAAAAAGACAATGAACCGCTTCAGTATCTACTCATTTGCTAAGTAAAGTCATGATTATTTTATTGTTCAAACATTGACCTTAGCTTCACCCAAGCTGTTTCTACTTTACAAATAAGCACAGTCCAAGGCAGTAACAGTGCATCTCCTGTGCTTATACATGCTTCTGTTTGGAGAGAAAGTCTTTCACTATTTATAAGGAGGCTGGATTGGTGTATTATTCATTAGAGAGGTCCTTGCCTAAGACATCTGCTGTATAAATTCAAGGTTTGAATACCACTGTTCTGTCTACTTGTCAACTTTCAGTTTAGCAGTTCAGTAAACAAATTGTCTTTTTGTTGCTGTTGTTTTTTTTGTTTTCTTTTGCTCCCTTTTGTTTTGTGTACTCCAAAGTTTCAGCCAATCATCTTTGCATGAAGTTTGTTCAGTGGTGACCACAGAGAGTAGAAAAGATGGAGGTATTCACAGTGACATCATACATTGGTTAGTGGAGACTCCAGGATTGGATTGGATTGTGAAACCAAGGACACTGCTTGTTTTTTGGCTGATTAATTGTGATTAAGAACTGGTTAGCCAATGAGCATATGCTGGATAATCCTCCTTTCAAACTCTCACAGAAGCTACAACGGGTCACCACAGCAGGTAGCTCCGCATGTCTGATTTGGCAGATTTTTTATTTATGCTGGATGCCCCTCCTGAAGGAGTATGTCTCCTTCCAGATCCTCATCTCAAGTTCTCACAATGACCATAATTAAAAAAAAAAAAAAGAACTTAATATATTGCTCCAAACTAGCTATGGAGCCCATAAAGAAATTGAGGGCTGTTTTACCATAGACTTCTCTACAACCAGAAGTATTTCTGCAACCAGGAAGGT
Source organism: Archocentrus centrarchus (assembly GCF_007364275.1). Lineage (NCBI taxonomy): Eukaryota > Metazoa > Chordata > Actinopteri > Cichliformes > Cichlidae > Archocentrus > Archocentrus centrarchus. The sequence goes on from NC_044352.1 coordinate 14,855,683, forward strand.
CATACCCTGCTGCCATGCACTTTTAAGGAATATCAAGATTGGCTTCATTTTTCAGAGCTGAAAACCAAAACCAGATGAAATATAATTCACTTATAACCTCTATATTGTAACCTTCCTACATGTTCTCTATCAAAGTATTCTGTGGACAGTATCACTACTCTTGCTGTACTCAAGTAGGAGTACCGCTGTATTGTCAGCTAAATGTGTTTGAAATATCTAAAGTAAAATGGTTATTTTACAGAAAAAAAAAAGAATAACATAAAAACGTACTTTTTAAATGGATAATCTGAACGTGAATGGTAACTAGTATTTTTTGCTTCCAGATAAATTTAGTGAATTAAAAACATATACATAGGCTAAAAATGAAGTCACTTTCAGTAGAAGTAGCATTGCCCCTCAAATGCAGTAACTGAACGATTAAAGGCAAATTCAATCAAGAGTCACGCTTGAAGAAAAGAATGGTGAATCAGAAAAACTGGAGTGTATAAATGTATGTATAAATATTCCATAAGGCATGCCAAAGAAAAAGCCTAATTTTGATATGTCGAGTTGATTTTTGAAAACTGAGTAATGGCTATCATGAAGCTTTGTTGACCCCATGGATTTGTGTACATATGCATTTTGTTTGCCTTCCTGAGGAGGGCAGCAAAACACCTGCAGATCTCCAACTAAACCATTCTGCAGCTCAGCAACAGGTCAGTCCTGATCTCCTGTAGGACCTGCAAGTCCTGATGATACAGTATACTGTTTTCAAACATGAGTTCATAAAATCTTAAGGGAAAGGCCAGGATATTGTCCAGAGTTTTCCTTTCTCACATGTGGTGCACAGAATTGTTACCATCAGAGACGTTATAAGAGAGCGAAACATAGCACTCGAAGAAAACATGGCACTTAAATAGCAAAGACAGTGGTAGAAGCATTGCTTCCCTACGGGGCAAGTAAGCTTTTAATACCTTTGTTTGGGGCAAAGTCAGCACAGTTTTTAAAACTATTGTTTTTGTTTGAAAAAAGTAAATTTATAGGTCTATAATGCTTCTAAATTGCTACTTTTGGCTGCTCTCTTGATGGAACTGTCCATATAGCGTATGCAGGATACAAGAGATGGGACAAGCACTCACTGTGAATTCACTAGGCTACTGCTTTTGTTATTTTCTTCATAAATTCAAGGTGGATGTTTGTTTTTAATGTTGCAGTCTAGTCAGTCATGTTTTGATTATAATGTTGATGTCACAGGTTTATTCCATTGAGTCATTTCTTATGCTGTGTTCACACTGGTGTAAATCATGCAATTGGCCATCAAAGTTAATTCATACTAAGGAGATGTATGTTAAAGAGCATTTAAAATCCATTACAAATGTGTCAGATACTTTCTTCTCACAGTACCTTGGGTACTGTCAAAAGTTCAGGGGTGCAATACATACATGACAGTGACTTATATGGCTTAATTTTCAACAAACAATTCAACACGTAAGATATTTCATTTTTTGTATACAGTAGAAGGAAAAAAGTAATAACCTACAGTAACCTGGTTTTCTGCACTCATCTCTGCTAAAATGTGCACTGATTTTGATGCACCCTAAAGCTAATGAAGCACAATCATCCATCTATGTTCTTCTGCTTATCACACAATCAATTATATCAATCATAATTGCTGCTGTCTTTATGGAATCAGGTTTTACAGTGCGAGGGAAAAGAGAGTGGATCCCTTGGGTTAAATATCTGGCAAAATCATGCTCAAAATAATAAATAAATAAAATTGTCTGCCTATCAAACCTGCACAACATTAGGGAGATTTTATAGCACAACACAGAATGATGAATGAGAAGAGATGGAAGAGGAGGAGAGTGAAGATCATACTAACAGCTAGATCCAGAGATGTTGTAAAATGAGTGTTAGAGCTGTGCAGTGGCTTAAATGAAGCAGGTCTATGAGAGATTTTATTAAAAAAAAAAAAAAAAAAATCTCCACTTAGCCTGTGGGCGGTCTTTGTCCTAGGTACTCTACCAGAGGTCTGGGAGTTTGAGGGTCCTGCACAGTATCTTGGCTGTTCCTAGGACTGCGCTCTTCTACACAGAGATCTCAGGTGTTATTCCTGGAATCTGCTGGAGCCACTCTCCTAGTTTGGAGGTCACTGCCCCGAATGTTCTGATTACCACTAGAACCACTGTTACCTTTACCTTCCACATCCTGTCTAGCTCTTCTCTCAGGTCTTGGTATTTCTTGAGCTTCTCGTGTTCCTTCTTGATGTTGCCATCGCTTGTTATTGCTACGTCTATCACTACGGTTTTCTTCCTCTTCTTGTCCAGAGCTATTTGCGGTTGGTTAGCTGTTACCAGTTTGTCTGTCTGTATCTTGAAGTCTCACTGGATCTTAGCTCATTCTCTTCCACCCATGGGGGCATATCTCATTTTGACCTCGGGACTTCCAGGTCATACTCGGAACAGATGTTCCTGTATACTATGCCAGCCACTTGGTTATGGTGTTCCATGCATGCCCTGCCTGCTGGCATCTTGCTGTTATGTGCTGGATTGTCTCAGTGGGATTTCTGCACAGCCTGCACCTGGTGTCTTGGACAGCTTGATGTCATCCATGTATCATACAATCAATTGTAGAGTAGGTGGCTGATGTTTGCTCCATTCCGTAGTCGGTATACGTAGCCAGTGTTGATAATGATCTGGCTGAGGGGGTTCAGGCCTATGTAGAGCAGCAGTGAGGGCAGACCATCTCCTTGGTAAATCCCCCACTTGATGGTGACTAGTGCAATTGGCTGGAAATTGGCCTCTGTTGTTCTCCGCTTCCACCACTGAGTTCCAGATGAAGGCTCTTATAGTCCTGTTGATCTTGTACAGTTGCTTCTCTGGTATCTCTGCCAATTACGTTCTGGGCCCCACTCGTGTATTAAGTCATGTGCTTGTTCATCTTAGCTGCTATGATGCCTGACAGGAGTTTCCATGTTATGCTGAGTCAGGTTATTGGCCGGTAGTTGGACGGGCTTGGTTGCTTCTGGAAATCCTTAGGGATCAGGACTGTCCAGCCATTCCGGGTTTGTCTTAGCTATTAGCATCTGGTTTATTTGTGCTTTCAGTCGTCTTCTAGTAGAAGCAAATAAATGTCTTTACATCTTTCCCTGCTCTTATGATCTTCATCCTCCTCCTCCTTCTCCCCCAACTCTTCTTATTCAGCATTCTGTGTTGTGCTTTTCTTGGTACTAAATAATTTAAATTTATAGAGACTTAAGTAGGTACCAGCAGCCAAATTTTCAAAATCATTGTAAAGTCAAGGTTAGGGGTTATTTTGTTTCATTTTGTTTGTCACAAAAGAAGCACAGAAAATTTCAGGTCAATATCAACTTTTGAGATATGGCACCTGGGGTACCCCCCTGATTTCACCCTATGCAAAATTGAAAATAGTCATAGAAAATAAAGATTAAGTATATTTAAACATATTTATTCTCATTTTCTCATCATTTCTACCCAGTAGTTTACATATGTACAAGCTCAGGTTCATGGCAATTTAAAATTTTAATTTACAGAAGTTTAAAAATCTTTGTTTTGTTTTTTTTTGGGGTGCCATCGAAAGGTCCAGGTGGCATTTGTGGCAAATCACAAAAATATGGCCGAAAATCGACATTAGGTATTTTTCATGAAGTCTTAAAATGATCATAATTCATGTGAACTTGATGAAAAACACTTTCTAGATAACATATCACATATGGACTGGTATCACCTGAAAATGACAATTATAGATTAGATTAGATCTCTGTTTCTTAAAGAAAATCCTGAATGCAGCACATGGTGTTGTTTATACCAGCAACCAACCAGAAAGCCGCACCACGATCAGGTGACCGACTACAAATGTACATACAACATTCACAAAATGGGGCCAAACAAGGTTGCCAGGATGGATCCTAGCTGGGGTGAGGTTTGGGACCTGCTTGATTTTAAAGAAAACTTAAAAAGCTTTATTTTGGTATAGAGATATTTTTAAAAATCCAAAGGGAAAGGCTTCAAAATTAAATTTAAAAGGAGTGAAATGATGTATAACTGGAAATTTGGGTAGAAAAAATCTTGACATGAATTTGAAATTGGTGGAAAGTTTGTAGAATGCTTGGAATTAAGGTAAAGATTTTTAGCTTCAACTGCAACTCTGCACAAAGAAAATACTGAAGTATCTTCTGAAATATAGCAGTGTGTGTCACTTAAGGTAAACAGTCAGCTGGGTACAAACAGGCTTTTTTCTAAGTGAATTTATGATCATTAAGATTTTGGAATACTTAATGAAATTGGTATGTATGGGTTGAGCATTTCATAAACTTTTTATTTGGTGTAAAAATACTTAAAATCCTAACAAGCAGACATGAACAGTGGAAAGCAGAAGTTGAACCACTTATCACTGTTTGAGTGGCCACTTGACCAATTCTATAGCCTAACCTAATTCTATACCCTAATCAAGTGTGGATTGATTACTGAAACTGAAACAGATATTGAATTTGAGTCACTAGATTCCAGAGTTTCCACTGTCTTTTTGTCATTATGAAATAAAGAATCTAGACTGTTATATTCACATAATACATTTTAGTTATTCTCCACCAGAGAGCATCGTTTGCTCATGAAGCAAAAATTATCCTGACCTTCCTATAAGATTTGAAGGCTCCATTACTATTATTTCCCATTTTCCTTAAAACCATGTCAGAATACCAGACCTGTTCTGAAAGTCTGGTTAGTTGGATCGATTCTCTTGTTCTTTTTTGTGTTTTGGAAAGATTATACTTTTTTTTTTTCTTTTTTTTTTTACACTTTTATACATATTTTCCATAATCCTGCAACTCTGAAAATGGTAGTAAGGTCTAGAAAGCAAATAGGTGAAGGTGTTTTATTCCAAAGATCAGCTGATTGTGAGTGGCTTTGCATTCTCAAAAGGCAAGTTTATTGACTGTGTTTCATGAGCTTAATTTCTTGAATTCTTTTAATATAATGCAACTATATAAAAAGGTTTTTACAGTTGGTGTTTCTCACATTGTCTGGTGCTGTTAAAAAGACTATAAAAGAGGAAGAAATATGTATATTGATACAGTGTGGCTTGTGAGCTCAAGCCTGAAATAATTAGTAAATTCCCTGATCCAGAAAAGTAATTTCTAGATATCACAGTACCATATTTTGCGGACCATAAGGCGAACCGCATTATAAGGTGCATTATCAATGAACGGGTCTATTTTCATACATAAGGCGCACCGGGTTATAAGGCGCATGATAAAACATATGTAGAGCGAAACAAAAGTGTCAAGTAAGTTGAACTTTATTCAACTCATTCACAATAACTCAGAATATTGTTCAGTTGCAACAAATACAGAAAAATACACATTTTAAATCATTCATCTTCCACAAATCCATCAAATTCCTCATCTTCAGTGTCTGAGTTGAACAGTTGGGCGATTTCGGCATCAAGCATGCCGAGTTCTCTCTCGTCATTATCTGAGTCAGTCTCGTTACCTTTTTGTTTTGGTTGCAGCACAGAGCAACCATTTAATTGTTAATAACAGGGCAACTTTTGCTGGCAATCTCTCGCCATCTTCGTCAACGTCTTAACAGATGTGACAATATATTCTTTATTAATGAGGGTAAGAACAAGTCATTTCTTCGTTTTATATATAAGCCCTTCATAACTCCTATGCACCAGTATATTTACTGATATAAACAAAGAAAAAACATTTATTAAAAAAAAAGAAATCCCTTTTTGACTCAACACCGGAAACTTGAAAACTCCGCTGTCACCATGTTTTGTGTACGTACAGCGCTCATACTGCCTCCCTTCATACGCTGGGGCGTCGCCCGGACCTCTCTTTGGCACCGAGGGGGACAGCACACACACCCCCAGAACTCGATTCGTCTTTTAGCAATTTTTGAGACAGCCAACAGCGAGTTTTGTTGCACAAAACTTGGCAGCAGTGCCGGCCGCTGATCGCCAGATTACGCACAAATATACGGGCCAGCATAGATTAAAATAGGCCAGGAACATGTAGAATAAGATCCATCATCGTTTTCTGCGGTTTACTGCGTCCGGTTTCTATTTTTGGAACAGTGCTTCCACTTCTTGTTGAATTTATCTCTGGCAGCTTTGGCTGCTTTCCACACCTGCTGCACTGCACTCACAGCTTGTTCCTGTCTAATATTGTCAGTAGAGTCATTTTGTGAATCGATGAGGGCCTATTTTAGAAAATTCAATGAGGCCTTTGAACTGATCCACCAGACCAGAGGTCATATCGCTGCAGACCACGCAATGGTGCAGTGGTGTGGATGCCTGTGGATGACGGCAGGGCTCAAATTACACAGACCGACAACATTTTCTATTTGAAAAGCGTACGCTGGGTGTTACCCCCCTGTCATACGCTTTGTACGCTCTGGAAAATGTAGATATTTGTTAAGTGTCCCTTACCAATATTGCACTAAAACATTTTGACAGATTTTTGAGCGCAGTGTACCACATAAAATTGGTTGAAGGTCAGTAAGCGCAACAAGAATTCATACATAAGGCGCACTGGATTATAAGGCGCACTGCTGATTTTTGAGAAAATTTAAGGATTTTAAGTGCGCCTTATAGTCCGAAAAAGACGGTAATCGATTAATCTCTAGTAATACCTCTTAGGGACAAATAGTAGATACCATGGTTCCAAGTTTTAATGGTGTCAGATTAGTTATTCTGTTTACATTTGGTCTACAAAATGTCAAATTATAGTAAAGAAAACCAATCACAACTTTCCAGTTCCCATAATTAGGACATCCAATATTTTGTTTTCCATTTTACTTAATAAATTGTCAACAATTTAATTACATTACTGTGCAAGTCTCAAGCCACTCTTCTTTATGTTTTGTCAGGAAAATCTGAAATAAGTGCAGCAATTTATTGAAACTTGTGCAAGCACACATAGAAATACAGTATATAAGGCAAAAACAGAGTTTGTGCAATACTGAGCGTGCAAGTCAGTATTTGGTATGGCGACCTTAATTCTTCAACACAGCCTGAACTCTCTTAGGCAAGCTTTCTAATAATTTCTTTGAGCAGTTCTGTTCTTTGTGAAGGTGATCCCACATTACTTCAATAATGTTGAGGTCCAGCGTTTAGGGAGGCCAATCCATGACTGATGGTGTTCTACTGTTTTTTTCTTTCTTCTCTATTTTGTGTTTGGTATTGTCCTGCTGAAAAATGAAGCTGCTGCCAATCAAACACTTTTCAGATGGTATTGCATGGTGGACCAAAATTTGATGGTACTTTTCTGTGTTCATAATTCCATCAATTTGGACAAGATCCCCAACACCACGGGCCCTGCACCATGTTTAGGTTCATCACTTCACTTCTTGTGTAATTTGTCACACCCCAGCCTTTTCTACTTGTTTCCCTTCCTTATGAATGGCTTCTTGACAGCCGAGACATTTTTGATGTGGCTTTGGCGAACCTGCCAAAGCCACATCAAAAATGTCTCAGCTGTCACAGCTGTCTTTGCAGGATTTTTTATTCTATTTGTGGCACCATATTGGATGATTAGGAAGTATACCCCCCCTCTAATTTTTCATTTTATTGAGGCTGAAGTCCTATTCACATTTCTGTTTTAATTTTAATATGGGTTGTGACACTTAAACATAGTATTCGCCTGCTAAACTGGGGTGCATGGAAAATGCTTGTTAAAATGCTAACAGAACTCAATTGCTTACACTGTTAGCACGCATTAGTAAGCACACTTTCAACTCCTTTCTGGTGTTATTTGTTAATGTTATATATCTATTTCCTTATATTTTAATGGTGCTAAAGTTGATAACTCTAATAGACACAGGCGATATAACACTCTTACGGCAGTGAGCTTAGTCATGTGCAGTTAGTGCGTAGATGAAGAGCACTAACTCTGTACTCAGGGTTCTAGCCAGCAGTTGATCACCACGCTGAGATCGTCTTGCGCCAGGCTGAGAATTTCACTGCAATTAGCAAGCTGGCAAGCACCCTGATTACTCCATGCACGCCACCTCATCAGGACAATTTTGGGCTTCCTGTTAAATATAAAATCCCAGGAGCTTGTCTTCTTTATTGTTTTCATAGACTCACAAGGATAACACACTCATGTGTTGCTTAAGGAAAGTTTATTAACAATAGCTGCTGGTAAATGTGCATCTTATTTTCAGAGCATCGTAAAACACAGACCAGAGGGATCCACACTCCCTATCAGCATCACGTCGCATGGTGCAATCAGATTCAGGTGCCTTCAATGACCTGTAGAACCAACCATTGAATATTACATACATATTATCCAACTGTTCACCATCACTGAATTAGCTAGCTGAATTTAGCATTAGGAAGCTAATTGGCAGTAGCAAGCTAATGCCAATTAGCCCCACCCCAACATGCAAGCTGGGCTGAAATTTTTTTTCTGGCTAGAAACCTGGTACTGTGTTGTATTGTGCTAAACAGAATAAAGCAGCCTTGAGCACACCATTAATATGTGTATAATGTATTCATGATATTACTTTCAGATACTTTAAACAGTTTTAAAGTTTGCCACTTATTATTTTGTAATCCATTTGTCCAGGTTCCTTTTTTTTTTTTTTTTTTTTTTTTTTTCTTTTTCTTTTAAGGACAAACGTCTTCCATGTTAAGGTATACCAAATTTTGGGTTAGACCTAATTAATAGCTCTTTGACAATCACCTTGGTGTTGAAAAAATACTAATTTATCCCTCCAAAAATGTGTTATTTTTGGAATTTTCTGCAAATTCAATTAAAGAAATGGGAAAGAGCCTTGCATTAGGTGCTTTCTTCTTTTTATGCTTGAATGATTCATAGGTCAGTGTTAAGTAGCTTAGCGCGCATACACACACACACACACACACACACACACACACACACACACACACACACACACACACACACACACACACACACACACACACACACACACAAAGCCAAAATAAAGACAAACCATTCTTCTGAAAATGGTCTGAAAAGGTATAAAAGCTGGACTGAAAATGTGAATGTGCGAAACCAGTCAATGTCCAAAGAAAAACTTTGAAAGACCTTCAGAAAATCTGGAGAACTATTGCTCAAGACTCCTTGGTAGCAAAACATAAAGAAATGGGGGGCTGGCACAAGACTTTTGCACAGCACTGTATCAGACCAATTAATTAATTTTCTGTTGCTTAATCATATATGTTAACACAACCTGCACCCGAGTGGGTATTTTACAAATACCACTTTAGTTAACATTGTCTCAGGTGCATCAGTACATGTCCATCAATGTCCACTGGCCAAGACAGCAGGAGGAAAAAAAAAGGCCTTATCATTTTCTCAAAGCACATCCTCATCTCACATATTAATGTTTTCTAAGTTGCAATTTCCTGTACTATACTGAATGTAGAGCAGAGGTAGTAATGTTGCTGAGTGGTGGACCATCTTAGCTGTTGGTAAAGAGCTCAGCACTTTCCTAATGGGTGTTGCATTAGAGAGATTTGGGGCTTATGGATGTGTTCCTCTGACAAGCCTGTAATGGATTTAATGTTGCAGAGGGTCACTCTCACTCAGTAGGATACTGCAGTCATCAGATGTGATACCTCATTTTTCTTTCCTGTTCTTTTATTTTTATTTTGAATTTTGGGTAGCACATGAGAGTAATGAAACCCTATGAACTCTGAAGTTATTACTACTTTAGTGTGAATTTTAGTATTGTAGTAATGTTCTGTTCATTGAAGTTTTTTGTTTCTTCACAGTTTAGTGGTGATTCTAGGAAACTATACTGGAGAAACAAACAACAACAAAAAAAAAAACATATAATATTTAATCAAGAGTGAAATGAAGCTTTCTGCTATGCCCCTTTCCATTAATATTATTTTAGCATATAATAGATGATGGCATTGGATTTAATATGGACTTGTAAATGGATATGATCTATATAGAGAAATAGTATCCATTTGCAGCCCTCTGTAAAATAATATTGAAGAAAATTACATGTTAGTTTGGGGGGGATACAGGTTTTGGCAAAGGGCAGACACCCTGAATCATACATTTAAAACAGATTGCTATTAAAACTGGCATAAATGTGTGAGCAAATTAGTGGTAAAATCCTTTGAAATTTTAATTTTAATGCTTTATAACTTGGAGTCATCTGGAGGAGAATTGCAGCAAAATGAAAACACAGATGAACTGTGCACAGCTCTGTAGTGTCTTTGAAATTGTGCATGAAAAGATTATTTTCTCACTAGATACAGTGTTATTATCATGCTTTAAAACACATAGTCACTGGATAGCTCAGTGTTAGACGTGAGCAGGTGTAACCTTAATATCTTGATGAGTGGTCAGTTATGTTTGCAGTGGTGGCTGGATTAGTTATTAACTGTGGCCTAAATCAGTTTGTGCTGACCGATTTGGAAATTGATAATCCAAGGTGTGCCTTTAAAAGCCAGACTGTGGCCACCTGGTTCCATTTGTAGCAAGGTCCCTTTCCATCACTCTCCCAAACAGCCAGAAGAAACACCTCTGAAGGGCTGATCGCAACCACAAGCCGCAACCATGAATGGCACAGAGGGACCCTTTTTTTATGTCCCTATGGTAAACACCACCGGCATTGTCCGGAGTCCTTATGAATACCCTCAGTACTACCTTGTCAACCCAGCAGCTTATGCTGCTCTGGGTGCCTACATGTTCTTTCTCATCCTTGCTGGCTTCCCCATCAACTTCCTTACGCTCTATGTCACCATTGAACACAAGAAGCTGCGAACCCCTCTAAACTACGTGCTTCTGAACCTTGCGGTGGCTAACCTCTTCATGGTGTTTGGAGGATTCACCACAACGATGTACACCTCTATGCATGGCTACTTCGTCCTAGGTCGCCTTGGCTGCAATCTGGAAGGATTCTTTGCTACCCTCGGTGGTGAGATGTCCCTCTGGTCACTGGTTGCTCTGGCTATCGAAAGGTGGTTGGTTGTCTGCAAGCCCATTAGCAACTTCCGCTTTGGGGAGAACCACGCAATTATGGGCTTGGCCTTCACCTGGATAATGGCCCTTTCTTGTGCTGGACCCCCTATTGTTGGCTGGTCTCGTTACATCCCTGAGGGCATGCAGTGTTCATGTGGAGTCGACTACTACACACGTGCAGAAGGTTTCAACAACGAGTCGTTTGTTATCTACATGTTCATCTGCCACTTCCTCATTCCACTGGCTGTTGTGTTCTTCTGCTACGGCCGCCTGCTCTGTGCTGTCAAGGAGGCTGCTGCTGCCCAGCAGGAGTCTGAGACCACCCAGAGGGCTGAGAGGGAAGTCACCCGCATGGTTGTTATCATGGTTATTGCCTTCCTGATATGTTGGTTGCCCTATGCCGGAGTGGCCTGGTGGATCTTCACACATCAAGGCTCTGAATTTGGACCAGTCTTTATGACCCTCCCAGCCTTCTTTGCCAAGAGTTCCTCCATCTACAACCCTCTGATTTACATCTGCATGAACAAGCAGTTCCGCCACTGCATGATCACCACCTTGTGCTGTGGGAAAAATCCCTTTGAAGAAGAGGAGGGAGCATCTACTACTGCCTCCAAGACCGAGGCTTCCTCTGTCTCCTCCAGCTCTGTGTCTCCTGCATAAAAGGGGCGTCAAGCAATGGTTCCATGATCCACCGTCCAAGACGAAGACTTCTGCTCCCCCAGGGAAACTACTGAAGGCTAATGTCTACAGAAATAATTTCCTTTTTGTATTTTACAAATGAGTTGATTCAACCTAAAGACAGTTGCAGGAAAGGTCAGTCCATTACAGAGTTGTTCCTGTATGTACAGAATTTCCAACTTAACAATCGATGAGATTTCTTTTTTCCTGAGAGGAAAAGGAAAAATGCTAATCTTTCACAGTTGGATCCTATATGATACTGGCTTATTTTTGAATGTAGAGGCATGTAATCAAGGCAATGTAAAATAAAACGCACTTTGCAAATGACACATCCTGTTTATGTTTTACTTACAGTTTGGGTGGCAAAGTTCATATGACTGTAGTATATTTAATCAAATAAATTTGAATGACTTATTCAGAACGCATTTATGTCTTGAGTCAGTTTCTACTTTAGAACTATTATTGCAGTTACTACTGCTCTTCTGCTGTTAAACCTGGTGGTAAAGTACAAAACAAACATACTACTTAGAGTAAGTACTTAGTGTTTGTCTAGAAGTGCCCACTATACACACTTCAGTCATGGGTCACCTTGGACTTAGAACTTGGCCTAATACAGGGATTACAATATTATGAGATATTATTACCAGGGAATATACATGACACCAGACTCAACTTTATCTGATGGTAATTATTAATCACATTATGTAAAGGTTAAGAAAGATTTATTGGGTAATGCAAATCAGGTTTACCAAGGGACACCTTCATGCAAATGCAATGGAGAAATTAAGGCTAGTGTAAAAGAAAGAATCAATAAGACTTTACTACAAGTTAACCTACAATGTAAATATTTAATGGTTTATAAAACTCTCTAATGTTTTAACAGTACAATCATTTTAAGCTGATAAACGTGCTTTAAATATTTGTCAGCGTCAGCAACCACAACTCACAGCATAAACCACAGCATTTCTAAAAGTCTGGTATGGTAACAGAAAATAAATGACAGGAAACAAAAACACTGTAATAAAATTCTGATGGAGAATGAATATATAGAAATAAAATTTTAAAAAAATTCCCAGCTCGCTGTGTTGTGTGGGTGGTCTTTGGCCTCCAAGCTTGGGTGCTCTGCCAGAGGCCTGTGAGCTTGAGGGTCCTGAGCAGTATCTTAGCTGTTACTAGGCCTGCACTCTTCTGGACAGAAATCTCGGATGTCGTTCCTAGAATCTGCTGGAGCCATACTCCCAGTGTTCTGATTACCACTGGAACCACTGTTACCTTCATCTTCCAGATCTTCTGTAGCTCTTCTCTAAGCCCATGGTATTTCTTGAGCTTCTCATGTTTACTTCTTGTTGTGGTTGTTGTTGCGATCACTTGGTACGCAACATCTATCACTATGGCTTTTTTCCTCTTCTTGTCCACCGCTACTATGTTCGGTTGGTTAGCCATCACACGTTTGTCTGTCTGTATCTGGAAGTCCCACAGGATCTTATCTCTAATCTAAGTGATCTAAGATCTGCTTAGTGAGTACCTCAGGCAGCAGAAATCCGAGAAAGAATAAGAAACATCATTGAAGGACAGGCCCCTGCACGGCATGTACCACTGGCAGATAGTAGAAGTGGCTGATATAGAAAAATCAAAATCCTACCAATGACTGGACAAAGCTGAGCTGAAAGACAGCACAGAGGCACTAATTACCCCAGCACAGTAACAAGCTCTAAGCACAAGATTGACAGAGGCTGGGGTCTGCCGCACAAAGCAAGACCCCAGGTGCAGACTGTGCAGAGACACCCCTGAGACAATCCAGCACATAACAGCAGGGTGCAAGATGCTAGCAGGCAGGGCATACATGGAAGTCATAACCAAGTGACTGGCATAGTTTACAGTAACATCTGTGTCAAGGCCCGGGGTCAAAATGGGATATGGCCCCAAAGGTAGTCGAGAATGAACGAGATCCTGTGAGACTTCCAGATAGAAACAGAAAAATTGGTGGTGGACAAGCAGAGGAAGAAGGCCATAGTGACAGATGTAGCAATACCAAGAGATAGCAGCATCAGGAAGAGGGAACATGATAAGCTTGATAAATACCAAGGGCTGAGAGAAGAGCTAGAGAGGATGTGGAAGGTGAAGTTAACAGTGGTTATGGGAATACTCAGGGCAGTGACCCAGGCTTCTGGTAGTGGATCAAAACTTGAGATATATATAATGGGTCCTGGGTTTCTCCTGGTGTACGACAATGCCTGGTCTTGACGCAAGAGTATGCAGGTAATTCCTGGAAGATGTGGGAATTGATACCATTGACTGGCTTCCATGCTCACCTGACCTAAATCCAATAGAATAACTCTGTGACTTTACATTTTAGTCCATCCAACACTGCCAGGTTTCACCTCAGACTGTCCAGGAGCTCAGTGATGCCCTGGTCCACTTTGAGTTGTTGCAATGAAATTTTGGCAAAATGGACCAGCCCCCTTTTCACTTTGATTTTTGGGATGTCTTTTGAATTCAGTCTTTGATAACTTTTATATCCATCAAAAAATGTGGCATCCGTTTGTTCCTAATGCATTACGCAGACCACATCCGTGTAGATATCCAGCATGATTTTTTTGTTTTTCCATAGAGATCTGATGTGTTTTCAAAACGTTCCTTTCCATTTTTTTTTGTGTATATTTGCATTAGCGAGCAGTTGAACAGGTTTACCTAAATGAAGTGGCTGGTGAGTGTATAATCACCGTTAGATGTTTCTTCAAGCCGCAAGTCTCTGAACTTGCATATTAAAACCACAGCTGGTTCACCAGAGTGATGCGATCAAAAAGAGTGAGCAAACCCAAAACCTTATCCCAAGACATGCAGTCATGCATAAAAATGAAATCCTTTTGAATTTGTATGGAAAACTTTATTTGATAATAAAAATAGCATTCACAGACTTCTTTTGATAGCTACATATACATTGTAATCCATCTCAAGGAAAGAAGCTGGATAAGTCCACATCTACTTGTACTTTGACTAATGTTATGTATAGCTTCATGGGTCAAATAAAGCTATGAACAATGTAGTATTTATATATGCATAGTTATATAAAAAAGATTGGCCCATATACATGTACTGCTTTTATCAACACAGAGACAGCATTATGTCTGGCGCACATTGCAAGAAATAATGCTTGAAGAACACAGACTGCATACAAGTGCTGTATAATACAAAGGCAGGCTAACCATTGAGAGAGATTCAAACCATTAAACAGTTTCTGATTGACCACATACAGTCTTTCATTTTAAAATGTCTTTACATACCTGATCCAGAGTAAATCAACATATTTCCCACAAATCATCAGGTCCATTTCAGAGATATAAACACAATATCACATTCCTCACTGCTGAGGGTTTTCATAAATTTCTCTTTTGTACAAGAAAAAGGCAACATTTTATTCCTTGACAGGTTCCTTGTAGTTACATTGGAAAAAAAAAAAAATCTTTACAGGTGATGGCCAACAGGTTAACTTCTCAGATGTGTTTTTTTTTTTTCTTCCTTTTTTTGTTAAATACAGTACCATGGTGACAATGGTGATTAAACAATGCATTTGTTGTGGTTTTTTCCCCAATATATTTTTTGTTTGTAAATGAAACATAAAACAGAGAATACACACAAAACACATTAAAAAGCAGCAGTCAGACTCCAGTGGCATGACAGCATGGCTCAGCATGGCAGATTAGTTGTCCCCTGTTCTGGGAATCTCCATGTTACCAACACATGTAACCACATTGGCTCTTTGTGTCTGGACCCAGGAGGTGGTCGGTGCACAAATGTAGGTATAATAAGCATGAGGACAGGGCCAACAGTGAGTGTGGGATTACAGTGCATATTCCTCATGAGTTATTCTTACTCAGACCTATCAAATAATGTGGTCACACTACATTTTAAATTACACATGCATTTTGCACGGGGATAATTTACACATTTATTTACTGTTGTTTTTTTTTTTTGTTTTTTTTTGGCATATCTCAAAAATATCATATCATGGCAGCTTCAGCTGGTATTATGGCATAATGCAGACTCGTGTAAGCTGAAATGTCATTTTCCCACAACAGAGAACATTGTTGCCTGTAGCTGAAAGTGAGTTGAGCTCCTTTCCCATCGCATCAGTACACACGGAGTTTTTTTTTTTGTAATACTACTCCAGGGGAAATCTAAAAATAGCATTGCCAATTTTCACATTATTTGTTAGATTTTGGAAGTGTGCCAGTGCATTTAGGCAAAAGAGGCTGAGCTGCCACACAGTTTAATGGATTACAGGTACAGCATCATGCATTTTCAGGTACATTGTATACCGTATTTTCCGGACTATAGAGCGCACCATACTATAAGCCGCACCTACAAATTTTTTGGAAAAAACTGGAAACGTACATATATAAGCCGCACCGGGCTATAAGCCGCTGGTATCTCCGCCGCTCTCGGTTTTCCACAATTACTCGGCACTCAGCAGAGGGGGACAGACAACCCCAAATTTGAGTTATAACAAGTCAATTCACCATTGATTCGTTCACGCCGAGCTTACGTGCAGCGGCTCTATTTCCCTCCTGTAGTGCCAGGTCGATAGCCCTCAACTTAAAAGCGGCATCATAGGAAGTTCTTTTTGTGGTTTCCATGATGAGGGAGTTTGAAAAAAATCTCTTTTGTGCCTGCTGCTAGCACTTGTTGGCGCTTTCTTCTTTGATTTCCAACTTTGACGTCCCATGATTCATATCCTGCTAAAGAGCCCCCTGGTGGTTAAAGAAAAATCCACAGAAACGCCGCACCGGGCTATAAGCCGCATGGTTCAAAACGTGGGAAAAAAGTAGCGGCTTATAGTCCGAAAAATACGGTACTTTTACCTTGGTCCTTAAAGATCGAATGAAGCTTACTGAAGACGTGCCGAATCAAAAATAAATAGTGAGCAAATGCGAAAATGTTATATTATTTTATCTAATTATCATTCTAGGTTTACCATCAAATCTTAAAATTTAGATTTTTGCAAGTCCATTTTCACAGTTCTTGTGAACCATCAGTGTCTTGTGCTATAGTTTTTTTTTTTGTTTGTTTGTTTGTTTGTTTGTTTGTTAATAAAGTAATTCAGGAATGGAAAAAGACATCAAAAACAAGTTGAAAACAAGCTTAGTAGTTACCACAATTGGAAGCATGTTTCATACCTCTGAGGGAACAAATATTTAGAGTCAGCAATGCCTACAAAAAGCAATATCACTGATTTTATATGCAGGCACATACAATACCTTTACTATAGTACAACAACTTCTGTTATGTTCAAAAATAACTAGAACAATGACAAAAACAGTGTGAACTGATAGGATTGTAATCCTGCTGTTTTATGAATCTCTGGATGGGATCACAAGTAGTAAAGTCAATCAAATCAATCAATAAACCATTCGACCAAATAAAGCACAAGAGTTAGTATCCTCATAAGTCCAATTCCAGTGTATTGTACATAGTTTGCACAGATAGGGAGAGTGGTGAGGGGGATCTCTGCTCTGCTCTAGATGCTGAGGTCTTTCGGGCTTTCTTTGTATAACCTTCTCTTGGGCTCAGGGAACCGATTCGGGCTGCGGCCTACTGTGTTATTGTTGTGGCCTGTGTTGTTGAAGGCAGCGTTATTGTGTGCAGTGTTGTTCTTCATCATGCTGTAGTAGTCCTTTAGTCTTGGTGCAGCTGCATAGTTCAGCTCATCCCGGCTGTAGTTGCTGTCAGGGGAAGAGTCCCGGTCCACCCTGTATAGTCTCTCCATTTTCCCGTTCATCCGATGTCTCTCCTCTCTCCTCTCAGAGGAAGAGTCTCGCAGAAGGTTACCGTTCTTTGTGGCTCTATCACATGTACGGCCCCTGGATTGAGAAAAGGAATCTCCTTTGTTGTTGGTGCGCTCGGGGGTTGTAAACTCCCTGACTTGTCCAGTCATCTGTGAGTCCTTGAGGAACCTCCGCTCATAGTACTTCCGATCGGGGGTGACTGCGAGGAACCCTCCATCATCGCACTCCCTCTCAGGAGTACGGTCACGATGTGCTCGCTCTGCCCTGCGGTCCATCGATTTGGCCCGTCGACGGTCAGGAGACGAGGTGCGTGTTTGGGTTGGTGAGCGGTCCAGGGAGCCACGGCGCTGCAGACGAAACCTCCTGTCCAAAGTAGAACTGCTATCTGAGAGTTCTTGCTCCCTCAGTTTCTCTGCAGCTGCAGCCTTTTTCCCCGAGCTGTCTTTCCTCAGAGTCTTTAGGAGTTTAGAGATGCCGCTCTCCGACTCAGACTTCTTGACTTTTCGACCCCGGCTCTTCTTGTTGCCATTGCTAGTGCTGTCAGGAGACTGCTGTCTGGGGGTACTTTGACTGTGATTGTTATTCCAGGTGTGATGATGATGGGGTTTATATTGCCAGCCTTGGTAGTCCATCTGATCTGACCCAGCCCTGTCCCTGTTCCTGTCCATGTCTTGGCCACGCACAGCCTCCTCCTGGCGTGATGGTTTGTGAAAGTCTGGTGGATAACTGGACTCCAATGAGGTGTGATATTGACTGTTGTGTGGCAGCATTCTCACTTCCGGAGTGTTTTGTGCCCCGGGTGCGGAAGGGTGCCTGTCACTGCTGCCGTCTGCAGGAGAGGAGAAAGAAAGAGAAACCTGTTGTCAACATGTACCCATAAGAGAATAACATGTGACATGAATCGTGATCAGCAGACATGACTTTCCTTGCTGGCTGATTTGAGCTCTTGCATTGACATGAAACAAAAATCAATGCAGATATTGATGGATATCATGCATACTGGTGTACTTTCATTTGCTGTATTTATTCTAAGAATAAATCCGGCTTATCTAAGCTGATGTGTAGCACACCTTTATTTTTATTTATTTTTTAACATCTACAGACATAAAATGCATTGAAGTTATATATCGTTTCAGTATGGTTTCACTATAGGGCTGCAGGTTAAAACATAAGGTGGCTTCAGCAACAAAAGCAGGTGCAACACATCAGCAAGTGTAGGGCAGGGGTTATCAATAACACAGCAGGCACCTAGGAAGTCATTCAAAATAAAATGATGAGTTTAATGTACATTAATTGGAATAACAAAGGAAAGAAAACAACAAAAACAGTGTTTGGCTGAAAGTCTGCCAAAAAAGACACAGGTTGCAGTGGCAGGAGCTTGTGATGACCAGTGGCATTAAATTAGTCCCATTAATAAATGTTTGGTCTGAAGCTGGCATATGGGTAGGGAGATTGTATGCATACAGATTCACAGAAGTTAAATAACAGGTTAAATGAGGCTGACATAAAGCTTGTACACAATGTAAACAAGTCTGCACGCAAACACACACACACACACAGCTGGATGCAGGGTGGTATGGGCTGAAAGAAGTGGTAGATATAACTGAAAGGAAAACAGTGACAGGGAGAGTGGAGTGGGACAGACTTTTGGCTACAAACCGTTGTCTGATTTTGGCCCATTAGGTAGAAACAGGGCTCTCCCATCTTGTCATTTCTCATTGTACCAACAGCGAGATGAGGAGCCATCATCGCTGGAGAGAGGAGGAAGAGCCCAGCAACAAGAGACAATCAGAGAGAGAGAGAGAGAGAAAGGAGGAGAAGTAGAGAGGAGAAAACAAATAAAACAGACAAGAGGCTGTTTTACATCTTAATAGAGAGAGGAAGTCATTTGTTGTAAATGACAAGAAAATATTGAAACTCTTGAAACAAACTCTTTATTAAGCTTAAAAAGAAAACAATCTGAGGGTAAAAATATCAGAAAATGAAACCCCAGACATACCAGTAAATAATGCTGAAAGTATTAATATGATTGATACTGTGAGAAGAATAATCCTACACAGGAAACCTGTGCTACAGATCTATTAAGTATAGAGCTTTTGACAAGCTTTGATGCCAAGAAGTCTTCATTGCTCAGTAATATTTGAAAGCTCACTTTTGTGTTGAAACAATGACAGGTTGTTAGATTAATTAGACATTGAGGGTGTCTTCCTGTTAAATGTTCATCATACAACATAGCAACACCCCTGAAGATCATTTCTAAAGAGTATAAAGTTCCTCTGGTACACTAGGAAGATAAGAAACTTTAGCCTGTGGTGCAGCAGGGAGAACCATGAGATTTCAGTGCACACATTAAAAGTGTTATTTACAGTTTATGGCGTAAAACATCACAGTGTGTTTACCTACCATATTCAGGCACAGATCCATCTCCCCGTTTGAGGACGAGCCGTGCCCTCCGACCACCATTCTTGATCAGTTCGATGGCACGTGAATGCTTCATGTTCTTTGTGCTCTCACCATTAATCTCCAAAATCTCATCTCCCACCTAAAAACAGAGGACACATTACTGTGGCAACTGGCTAAAAGTAGGGTTTTGCCAACACTGTGCAAAGAAGAAATTTAGTATACAGTACCAGTCAAAAGTTTGGACACATCTTCTCATTCAGTGTTTTTCTTTTTTTCCTACATTGTAAATTAATACTGAAGTCCAGACTATGAAGGAACACATAAGGGAACATGTAGTAAACTTTAAAGTGTTAAACAAAATATGTTTTAGATTTTAGATTCTTCAAAGCACCTTTTGTTATGATCACAGCTTTGCACTCCTGGCATTCTCTCAATCAGCTTCACGAGCTAATCACCTGAAATGGTTTTCCAACAGTCTTGAAGGAGTTCCCAGAGGTGCTGAGCACTTGTTGGCTGCTTTGCCTTCACTCTGTCGTCCAACTCATCCCAAATCATCTCAACTGGGTTTAGATCAGGTGATTGTGGAGGCCAGGTTATCCGATGCAACACTCCATCACCCTTACAGTGCCTGGAGGTGTGTTTGGGGTCATTGTCCTGTTTAAAAACATATGATGGTCCCACTAAGCGCAAACCAGATGGGATGGCATGTCGCTGCAGAATGCTGTGGTAGCCATGCTGGTTAAGTGTGCCTTGGATTTTGTCACCAGCAAAGCACCCCCGTCCCATCACACTTCCTCCCCCATACTTCACGGTGTGAACTACACATGTAGGACCCATCCGCTCACCTTTTCTGTCTTACAAAGACATGGCGTTTGGAACCAAAAATCTCAAATTTGGACTCATCAGACCAAAGGACAGATTTCCACTGGTCTAATGTCCATTCCTCGTGTTCCTTGGCCCAAGCCATTCTCTTCCTCTTGTTGATCTTCCTTAGAAGTGGCTTCTTTGTAGCAAGTCGACCATAAAGTCCAGATTCATGCATACTTGAACTCTGTGACGCATTTAGGTGGCCTCTTCTTCATCTGGGGTGCTGTTAACTTGTGGTTTTTGAGGCTGGTAACTCTGATGAACTTATTGTCATGGACTCAGCTGGCCTCTTTCTCACTCTGGGTCTCCCATTCTGTTGTGCATGTTCACTAACCAATCCCTGTGTTGTAGAGGTGGTCCTCCTCCAGTTCTCAGTTGCTATGCACCTGGGCTGGTCTCCGCAGCTGATGATGGTTTAAGTGATCATCAGTCCTACTTAAGTAGAGGAAGACCTACACTAGACGCTGGATTGTTACTTACCTTTCAGTTAGTTGACATCAGCTCTCCAGTACCTTGCTAATAACTGTTCAGTGGACATCTAGTGACCCTCTGTTTCTTCTCTGCACAGGAAACTGGGACCCTTGCGTGCACGCCTGAGAGTAAGTGAGTGAGGAGAGGAAAAGAAGAGAGGTCCAATCGTTTTCTTTGGGTAGAGTCCTGTGAACCTTCGGAGCATCCATGCAGAGTTCCAGCCTGCCACCTTCCTCTGCTATCACCATTCATTGTCTTTTGCACTGCATTTTGGGTCCTCCCTGTTCCCTCAGGCATGACAGTTATCCTGTGCAACAGAGGTAACTCTTGGTCTTCCTTTCCTGGGACAGTTTTGAGGAGAGCCAGTTTCATCATAACGCTTGATGGTCTTTGCGACTGCACTTGAGGATACTTTCAAAGAGCTTGAAATTTTTCGGATTGACCGATCTTCATTTCTTAAAGTAATGATGGACTGTCATTTTTCTTTACTTAGTTGAGTAGTTCTTGCCATAATATGGATTAGAATATTACTAAATTGGGCTATTCACTGTATACAACTCTACTTCTGTACAACAGAACTGATGGTCTCAAACACATTAAGAGGTCAAGAAATTCAAGAAATTAACTCTTGACAAGGCACAGCTGCTAACTGAAAACCATTCCTAATCAGCTTTCTGACTACCTCATAAAGCTGACTGAGAAAATGCCAAGATGCGCGAAGCTGTCATCTAAGCAAGAGGTGCCTAAAATATAAAACATATTCTGGTTTGTTTAACACTTTTTTGTTTAGTACATGATTTCTTGTGTTCCTTCATAGTCTGGATGACTTCCATATTAATTTACAATGTAGGACAAAAAAAGAAGGGGGGGGGGGGGTAAAAACATTGAATGAAAGGATGTGTCCAAATTTGTGACTGCTACTGTATGAAAATGTATTTTGGTAGCGAATCGTAGAATTAAAAAAAAAACAAAAAAAACCCCCAAAAAACCCCCCCTCTAGTTTCTTACCCTCATCTTGCCATTTCTGACAGCAGCCCCATCCTCTGCTAGTCTTAACACATATAGGTCCATGTTGTACTCCCGGCCGCCTCTCAAGCTGAAGCCAAAACCTTTACTGTCTCGCTCGAGGTCCACAGAGTAGAACTCTGCATCCTGTAAGATAGAAAAGGGTAGATAAAGAGAAAGTCACAGAGACACAAGAGAAGAGTGACTAATCCATAGTGCACAGAGTCGAAAGGTGAATTCAAACTTAAGGACTAATCAAGCTATGTCCCAGAAAAACTCACAAAGTGTCAATGGCAGTGCAATACCCTCAAATGCATGAATAATTAATGATGCATGAGCCTGTGAGCTGGGTACAGATCACCAAGGAAGGGCACTGCAAGGGCTGGACCCAAAACTTACCAGACTCATTGAAAGTTAGAAGAGTTCCCTCACAAGTCTAAACCTTTATTCCTAATCAGACTGTAGCATTTACTCATGTGAATGTCGGATTTAACAGACACTGCGGAAAATATACTTACTTTCATAATTTACTTACTACATAATCAGCAAAACAGTGTGATACCACTGCCTGCTTTTTGTAATGCATTGCACTCATATACAACCTCTTCTCATTTTCTGCCTTGTGCCACTTCAGAATTGTCCACTAATTTTAAAGTAAATGACCAACAGCAGTAGCGGAACAACATTACACACAGTCATACTAGCTTCTATTGCACGTTATGTAGTCATCTTTGTTTATTGATATAGCATGTCTCCTCGCATGTTATTGACAGTTTTTAGGTAAAGCCCAACTGAAAATGGTAATGATCATTAACTATGGAGTGAAAAATCCATTCTTACCTGTGTTGTCTGAGTTTGTATGGGAGGAGGAGGCGGAGCTCCTTTTGACTTTGGGTTATTCCTTTAAAACACACACACACACACACACACACACACACACACACACACACACACACACACACACACACACACACACACACACACACACACACACACACACACACACACACACACAAACAACTTACATGTAGTTATTGTACTGTATTTATGAGTACATCCATCCACAACAACACAAAAACCACTGGCAGTTGAAGTGAATCAATCATCTCATTACAATGCAATTTTCTGCCACCTGAATATTGCTACAGCACATATGCTGCAATAGATCACCTCACATTGCTCTTACTCAGTGTCTAGGTCCTCTTATGGCTCAGTCATACTAGGATAAAAATAGAACAGCAACCTCTTTGCAACATGGGGAAAAAAATAAAAATAAATAAATAATCAGTGTTTGCTCAGTGATTTTTCTTTCCTTCTTTCTTTTTTCTTTTGCATTTGGTGACTGACTGCAGATAGTTGCACTGACCAACTGGTTGGCAACCTGTCTCCAAACAATCACAGACTGACTTGAGACTGACAGCAATCACTTTCAGACAGATTGTTGAAGGTCTTCAAGTATTTGTCATGAAATTTAGAAATGCAGACAGATTGCCAACGTGTTGAAAGTCTGGATCAGTCTGTGCCGTGCCGAGCAGTTTGTCTGCAGCGCGTTAAGCTTGATTCAACTGATTGCCATCCAGTTGTATTCTAGTTATATTCATATATAAGAGTACTGGGTGCCTACATCATTTTGCAGTAAAATTACTCTTTTGCAGCAACTCTGTCACTCTTTGTGGAAGAATTTCAGTTTCAAATCTATGAGGTTCTAGCTGGACTCTGAATGTAAGTAGTTAATGTGAATTCCTGTTTAATGTAAATATCTGTGTATGTAGATGCCAACCAATTTGCAATTTGTAGCTTTATCACAGTTACTCTCCATATTATCACAATTAGATTGCATGCAATTGCCAACTTGATCCTATGCAACTGCAAACCAGTAGTAGAGTGATAGACTGTCTTATTGCTGTTTTATTGCTGTCTTGAAGCACCTAAGCCTGAAGACAACATCTGACTGCAAGTGGTTCCAGGTCTATTTCAGGCCTTGAAGCAACTATTTCAAATGCAGGAGCATCCCAAATTCATTGCACATGGTTGCATTAATTTTCATCATGCCACAGTCTCCAAACACATTTCCCTAGTGTGACTGTAACATTATGTTTTTGTTGCTGTATTGATTTGGTTTGATTGTTTTGGTGATATAAGAAGGTATTCACTCTAGAGAGATGATTTTTTATTCATGCATATTTGACAAGACATGATATATGATCACCTACCGGGATTCTGCAGACTGAGATGTATGTGTGGTGGTGATAGTGGCTATCTTCTCAGCGTTTGTCAGCAGAGAAGCATTGGAAGATTCTAAAAAGAGACCAAAGAAAATACAATTTACAGATAAACAATATACAATAAAGTGACTACTTTTGTTAAGTGCATTTTCCTGTAGCTGCATTTTAAAAGATACTCTAGACACCAAAATTTTAGTGTCTAGAAGAGGCCCCTGAATCACCCACAGGCAGTTCTATTCAACCTGATGCTAACAGCCTGTGATGCTGTCATTTGCCATTTACTCATGTGCAATACTGGCCCCACTGCATGCAAGGAAAATAGCATAAAAGGAAATAGGGGGAAAACATGACATGTATCATTTTGATTTAGCTGTTACTCCAAGAGGTCAAAAAAAACAAAACAAAACAAAACAAAATAAACAAACAAAAAAGGCAGGACAACTGTCTTTTCTTCCTTTTCTTTTGTATCACCAGCGAGAGCTCGGCAGTGCATATGAGTTGCCGATATCAATGATGGGTGTACAGCTCTGTCTGCAAGAACAACAGCCTGGCTCATTCGTCTCAGACTCCTCACTCACTTCCATCATTACTTCAAGAAATACAGCTTCCTCATGGCCAGCTCGCTTTTTCTCTGAGGTGCGCGGCTTTCTGAAGCCACACTTTCTGCTAGTAAACTTTGCAGTGTGATTCTACATGCACAAGCCTGTGAGTCGCTGAACATGTGTGTGTGGGAGTTTGTTCCCACCTCTGTCACCTCCAGTCTTCATTAAGCTTCATTTTATGTCTCTGTGGAGGATATTGCAGCACAGCTTTTTGCACTGTCTGTATAAGCTGACCAGTGGTTCGGTCTTTATTAACATGCACTTTGTGTCAGCACTTGACATATTTTAGCCAAAATGTGGAGGTCTGAGTCACAAACTGCTTACGTTGCAATATTATGCAGTTCTGTTTCCTTTTCCAAGCTAAGCTGAAGAGATTAACACCATCAGGAAGCGCTTGATTAAATGTGAGCAGTGTTTTTAATCCGTTAAAAGTGACAATAAATCCATAAAATAAAATAAATCAGAAAACAGAGAGAACGAAACAGTGAAAGTGTTATGGCAGTTTCTGGAGGCAACTTCACCTTACTCCTCCTCAGTGACTCACTTTCAGGAGACAAAGGTTCACACCCTGATGAAAAGTGCTCTCGCCTGTGAACAGAGCCTATGCCCTGTGCTTCCCACCACAGCCATGAATAAGTCACATCATGCTGCCTTATGAAACAGCCATGTGAGGCTGGAAGCCATCGCGCGTCTTACCATCACCGGGGATGATCCTGAGCGAGACTGTGTTCCCGGCCTCCTTGATCAGGTTGACGATGTCTGAGTGTGACTTGTTGGTGATGGAGCAGCCGTTAACAGCCAGTATTCGGTCCCCAACTTTCAGCTTCCCGCAGCGGTCCGCCGGGCTGCCCTCAATGATGCGCCCTATTTTGTGGGGCATGGCCACACAAGCATTTCCAGCTTTTGTGTTAGCATACATGTTTATTTTGTGTGTGTATTTTGCATGCCAGAAACAGGGTGTGGTGATTATTTGTTTTGATTGGTTGCATTGATTTGTATTTTATAAAAGAGGAAAAGAGAGAAAACGGGGAGAGAAAGAAAGAAGAAAGGTTAATTATGCAAAATCATTCCATCCCAATTCACCCACAGAAAACCAATAAGTTGAGGACTTGTGGCAAAATAATACCTGCACTGTAAAGGAGGAAGAAAAAAACACTGTAATGTCAAACATCACTCATGGTCCCTGTAAGACAATGCAGACAAAATCCTCTGCCCACTTGGTTTGATGCAGTAATCAGTGGGGCTGTCGAGCAGGTGGAGCATTGCTATTGTTGAATATCCAACAAACTGAGCTTGACCAGATCAGAAAGCAGGTAAATTTGGATATATGAATGTTTAGTCTATATTGCAATAGTAGTTTAGTCAGTGCAAATACTGCAAGAAATACTTGCAGCAGCAGATTGACAGTGTTCAGCACTGCACATCTCCTTTACACAGAAGCTTTGAACACACCCCGGGGATCTCGAGTTCTTCTCACCCTCCCTCCAGCTTTTTTCTCTTTATCTCTGCTGCTCACGACATTCTTCCCTCCAGTATCTTTTGCGGCATCCATATTTATTACATCACCTTAATTTACCCTTGTTGTATCTTGATTTAAAAAATGCACTTATATTCTGTCAGTCTATCTAAATAATGAAATATGGGACAGGGTGTGGCAAGGATTTAATACCCAATCTATTAAGCACAACACTAACCCCAGGTCATGGTGGTAGGAAATGAGAGGGGGATGGGCCCCAGTGGGCTTGAGCAAAGTGATTTATGCATCATCGATGTATGGTAGTCAGAACCAGCTGAAATTGCTTTATTTTTCCAAGGACTAAAAAAAGAAAAAAAAAATCTAGCCTCCTGGAAGAATCCTTGCAGCAATGTCATGCCATGTTTTTAGTAATACACATTCCTCTTTCAGATTTCAGCTCGTGTCCCACATGGTTAGAATCCATTAGAGCAGTGAGTGCAGGATGCTACAGCGTGATCCTAGATCAGTGAGTGAAAGCACAAAGTCAATTCATCTCATCCTCTCGAGAGGAATAGTGACGGAGGAGAGAAGGGGAGCATAGCGAGGAAGCAGCAAGAACAGGAACCTAAAAAGACCAGAACATGTCTACACGAGGTTGTTGACTAGCACTGTCACAGGTGTCATTATAAATAACTCATTAATTCTTGCACTGCATTTTGCAGAGCGACACCCTCGGCCCATGGGATCGATGAAATATTCCCTGGGCAAGTCAGCATGGCTAACGTATCATCCATTCTTGTGTTACGCTTATGACAGACCACAGTACATCATCATAATGGCTACTACACAAGGGACCTTGGTATGACATTGATGTTTGAAATTCATCACTCGGAGGTTAATACCAAATTTGTTCAAGGACATCTACAATTCCTCATCAGTGCTTGACTCACTTTAATACACGCGGTTATGCTTTTTTGCTGTGATACATAAATGGTACAGACAGCTATGGACTGTGCTGAGTATACTTCAATTACATGCTGAATGAATTGGTGAGGTGCCTCTGCGAGGCATTTGATGATGGTGTTTGTGATAAAGCTACAGCCAGTCCGATCCTGACAGAGTGCACTCTGCGCACCAACGGTTTCTTTATCCTTAAGCTTATGACAGTCTGTGACCTCAGTCTGTGGTATTAAGCACACTCCTGTTAAACACCTCCCCCCTGCTGCTCATAAGCAAGGAAAACTCAGAGAAAATATGGTAATTCTGCCAGGAGATGACATCAATCATTAAACTCTGGTGCTTTCATACTTTGTGTGGATGTGTTTTGCTAGGAGGATGGAGATGGAGGCTGTTTTGTGCACTAACTGCCAGTTTCTTTGAGATAAGACAAACTGTTCTGGGTTTAGTTTACAAAAAAAACACTCTGGAATGTATTAAAATTTATAAATTACTTTGTAAATAACCTTTTTTCTCTTGCCTACAATTTGCAGTAATTGTAGGTATACATTGTTTTTGTCTCTGAAGCAGGCTGTCAGGAGATGATCTTAAAACTAAATTGGGCACAAGATGCTGTTCAG
Source organism: Archocentrus centrarchus (assembly GCF_007364275.1). Taxonomy (NCBI): domain Eukaryota; kingdom Metazoa; phylum Chordata; class Actinopteri; order Cichliformes; family Cichlidae; genus Archocentrus; species Archocentrus centrarchus. The sequence goes on from NC_044352.1 coordinate 14,883,701, forward strand.
CACTTTTTTAATTAAAGAAGTTTCAGTTTATTCAGTCATTGACTCATAACGAGAAAATGATAATTTGTAATAGTCATTGGCATGTATGTGTGTGTGTGTGTGTGTGTGTGTGTGTTTGTATAAGAAATATGATAATGTGATATAGAGTGGAGTGTAATGGGGCACAAAATTAATGGTAAAATATTAATCTCATTCTCAGTTCGGTGTCATTTTGGTACAAAAGAAGAAAAAAAATGCTTAAAATTTATTTCTATTTCTCTTAATGAAACATTCAGAAATGCCCAATTGGCCAGAATTCCCGTAGTAACACTTAGAGCACTCAGATTGTGCAAAGGATCAACATGCCATTGACCTGCTCACTCAAGCAGTGGCTTTCTCTGATTTGTCAAAAGGACACTGCCGCCCTGCTCGAAAGAAAAACGTATTTTGAATTGTCACTGAACAGTTTCACAGAGCTCCACGTGGTGGCTGATTTTAACTGTGCTAACCTAGAGGAATTTAAAAAAAAAAAAAAAAACCCCTGAAAACTATTATTGTCAGTGCCAGGTATTGATTTTTCAAGACCAAAAATATGGGTTGAATTTTTTTGCACATCCTGTTTGCAGCCAGAAAGTGAATTAATGACAGAGACGTAAAGATAGAAGAAAATGAAAGCATCACTTGCACCAATTCAAATTACAAATGCCCAAACAATCAAACTGTTAAACCTGATTAATGTCTAAATTGAACTGTCTGATGCTGTGAAGACAAAGCCAGGCTATAGTAAACAAAATAATTTATCATGTCAGACTGAATTGAAGTTGCTGTCAGTCTCAGCTCGCTCCAGCTCAGTCTGCCTCACTTACCAAAGGTGGTTCCAGCGTCAGGCCTGGAAACAGATGACACAATGACAAAACCGAATCCCTCGTTTTCTCCTCGCTGGATCTCCACATCGTACGGTTGCAGGGAGGCCGGCACCACTGCGCTTCCACTGCCTCCTCCGCCACCACTGCCTATGCCGCTGGTAGATCCACTGCCAGAGCTGACAGTGTTGAGTGAGTTCTGGCTCCCCTGGGGGGTCCGCTTGCCCTCAGTCAGGCTCGGTGCCTGGGTGCTGCTGTGGTGGGAGGAGGCCGGTGAAGGGGGAACATCACCTTCTCCTTTTGAAACTGAAGATGTGGAGATTGAGAAGAGACTGTTTAGACTACACCCTCAATGTTTGTTTTCAACATTTACAGCAAGAAGCATGCAATATATTTGCATAACATACATGTGACCCTGGATGACTCATGCATGAACGCACATGCTTAAGTTTTATCTAACAATTTCCTCACCTCCATATCCAGGGGTCTTGCGTCTGACAGTGAGGTTGACGTGACCCTGTTTGGCGGCCTGCTGCATCAGCTGCACCACCAGCTGGTGAGACTTGCCCACTACTGCTGTGCCGTCCACACAGATGAGCTCATCGCCCGACCGCAGGCGACCATCCTCATCTGCTGCCCCGTACTTCACTATGTGCCCTATGTAGATCTGGGAAAGGAAAGCACACCCAAAGCATGATGAAATGCAATTCATTGCAAATTCATTGCTACAGAATGAATACATTAGCTTATAAAACATGCGATCATTCAAGACATACTGCACTGAATTAGCATGACTTAGGCAGCAGCTTTTCAGAGTTTACTGTTGCAGTACTTCAAGGTATTTGTGGCTGACATAGGAAAAACCAAGAAGACCGGTGCAGCCTATTGGGGCCATGGAGAAGCTAGTGTGCTCTAGGCACTGTGTGGGAGCGCACACACAGAAACGAGCGCACAAATACCATGCAACATGCTTGGCACAAACAACAAGTACTAAGTCCTGTGGGGTAAACCTGAAGCCTGCTGCCATTTTATTTCACTCTCTAGCTGCCTTCCACTCTTCTTCTCAATCCCTCCTTTAAAACAAATATATGGCACACAACCAGAAGGAATGGTGGATAAGGCCTCTGCTTTTCTTAACAAGCTGTCTATACAATCCTCCAGAGAGCAACAGCTCCAGTTAAAGAGAGAAAGTGATGCATTAGGACTTTCTGCTACTTTGGTTTAAAGGCAGACTGAACAGAGAGGCAGAAGGAAAGGAAAACAGAGGAAACGAATGAAGCAAAGAAACATTTGGGAAACAGAGCATTCAGCAGTGGTTGCTGTGGATGAATCTATATGTACACTTGGCCTTCTAATTCATGAGCAATTATAATAAACTGATGAGACTTAAAGTGAAGGAATACTTACAGGCTCCCCAGGCTCATTTCCTCCCAAAATGCGAAAGCCAAAGCCTGTATCCTTCCGCCAAAGGAAAATGTCCTGCTCCTGGCAATCTGGCACTGAAATGCAGAAGAGAAACAATGAGAGGACTCCACGAAGATCAACAACCAACACCACCAAATATCTGCAGGCTCTGCTCAGCCTTTCCTGCTATGTAGGTTAATCACTGAATTCTTGTTTCTCTGATCAAATAGTTCTGTTTCCTGTTTTCATCTGATTATCGTAAATCTGCCGATCAATACGGAATTTGCATTTCTATCAGTGTCAAAATGAGAGCAGGCTGGGCCAGCAGCTGCTTCCTTCCCCGCCTCAGCCCAGCCTTGTTCTCACATTCAGAGCGCAGACTAGGCTGCAAGGTCTCATGCTGTCACCTCATCATACTTGCAGACCTGAAATCTAAATATTTACTCAATGCAGATGCCTATTATTAGCCCTCATTTACATCCAAATCTTTCTTGTGTGCATTAATTTATGGCTTCTCCCTTTTATGTACTATATCTGTACACACACCTCCCCTCACACTTGCATGCACCGACGGAGCAGACTGTGGAGGAGGACACAGGCAATTTGGTGTCAGTCTGTTCAACCCACAGGGCCACTATGCACAGAAGGCACAGGCCATTTCTTCCTGCTCTGCCTGCTGTCTACACGGCTGCCACGTAAGGCCAGTACTGAACCCATTAGTTTCAGCTCTCCGGGTCCCTCGATAAACTGCCTGGTGTGAATTAAACTGCAGCTGCTTGACTTGTAATTAACCCTCTGCTGGCCCACATCTATAGAATAGTGATCAACACTCAATGTAACAAACAGTACTGCTGTGTGCTGCTTCATCAAGCAACAGGTAACATGAATTCCCAAAAGCTCACCTTTCAGCCACACTGCCCTGCCGCTGCAATGCTGCTCTTCTGGTGGATACATGACTGCGCCTACTTGCAAATTCAAGTTGCGTTCATTCTTATGTGGCCGCATGCACATGAATAAACATGAAAACATAGGCAGAATCCAGGCCTCTTTGTCATTCTTTGTCTCCTTCTCTTTCTTGTTTCACTGTGTCTCCTCTCCTCCCCCACTGAATGAAAAAGAAGGGCTGTGGCTCCTTCAGGGGTTATCAAACAGATATACCAATCAGCTACAGCTTAAAGCAGACCTCTCCAGGCCCAGTTAATATTTAATCAGCAGCAGTCCTAGATTCTACAGGCAGCCATGCTTGTTAATACACTGCAATACACAGGATGTGGGCAGCCTGCACATCTGGCTGGGAACAGTCACAAATGTGTGACAAGCTAACACAACAGACCTGCCAGAGACATCACCTTCTACATTACAGCGCAATCTTTGGCAATACAGTTGTTGTTGTTTTTTTAACAGCCCATATAAACCCACCCTTTTCTTAAATATCACCACTGGTACAGGAGGTGTGAAAGATGTAATTCTGCCAGAACAGGCGAGCGGAGTACTTCTTCTGGGTGATATCGCACACGTCTCTGTTTCTCGCACTCTTCCATTAGAGACACATAAGTGGTTTGACACCCTACAGTGTTACCCTGTGGATTATGTAAGCGTGGGTCATGACTGTAAATGATATTGAGGAATTTTTATGGAGAGGCTGCCTACCTTCTGGTGTCCCAGATTTAAATTTTCTTCTTTCCCTTCACTAAACACGGTTCGACACGAGCTGTTTGGCTGCTAATAACGTAACTATGGCCTCTTTTAAACTTTAAGCAAAGGTGACGTTTTGTCTTTGCACTGGATGATGTGCAGTCAAGTGCGCGCACACACACATCACATCACACAGTCTGGAAATAACAGTGTGTGTGACTGACACGCACAAACGCCACCACACTTGTCAGCTTCTTTTCTGTGTTTTCAAGGACACTTCTATCTTGGAGGAACCTTTTGTCACAGAATCAGCTGTGACTTGGTAAGCACACAATTGTTGGGCAAACAAACAAAAGACATTAAAAGACACAAATAGGCATAAACCCCACACTGAAGAAATGCATTTTCTGATCCACTTTAAACAATCAGCCTTTTCCAGGGTGTCTTTGTGCTTTAGAGGGACCCGCAGATGTTATAGTTTGAATCTTCTTTCCTAACTCCATGCCTAATCCACAAATCACACAGCAGACCATTTTACATACCACTAAATTGACAGTGATCTAACATTATTTAATTGAAAAGCACAATAAGCAATATTATAGCACAGAATTTTAAAAGCCCACAGACAAAGCAAGAAAAACGATGCAAAAATGTGTGACGAGAATCCTCAGATCCTTAAGGAGATTATCTTTTTCTTTAGTTTTTATCTTGAATCTAAGCCATCACATCTATCCTGACAGGCTGTACTCATCCTTACACACAGTAAAAAGAATAAAGAATAAGCCCTCCTGAATGTTTAAACTCTAAAGTTTGCGAAACTTTCAAATTACTTAAAAAAAAAAAAAAAAAATCTACTCACGTCGACTCTCATACATGCTCCTGGACTGTGCCCAGATCTTAAAGGGGTCTGGCTTCTTCTGGAGGGTGAGGGTGCCATCTGCAGGGTCCTGAGGGGGCAGGCCTGGCAGGGGCTGGGTGGGGGCAGCAGGAGTGGGAGCCACCGCCTCACTGGGCATGACAGAGGGTGGGTGGCTGGGAGAATCAGTGTGGGTGCTGCGATGACTGCACACACTGTGCTGGGAGCTGCTCTGGCTGTCTTTTCTTTCTAGCTGGTGCTGGGTGGACAGAACAGAGAGAGAGAGTGAGGTGTGTGTGTGTGTGTGTGTGTGTGTAAAGGATGGGGGTGGATATAAACATGCATGCAGAAGATGGAGATAGAGGGCAGAGAGAAGAGGAAAAAATGTAAAAGTAGAAAATGAGTCAGTGTTAAGGGTGACAGAGGACAAACAAGATCAGTTAGAAAAGAGTTGATGGAGGACAAAAAGAAAGAAAAGTATCCAAGGTCATCTTTTTTAGATGCAGTAAAACATCTCCCACTAAAAAAAAAAAATAAAAAATAAAAAAAAAATCTTGCCTTGGTTTCCATGGTTGCGAGACAAAGACAGAAAGAAATATGAGGGAATTTTAATGAACAAAGATATTGCCTTTTATAAACCCTGTGATTCTTTGTTCATGCAGAAGGTTCTCTGCATGAAAACAAAATCAAGGTTGGTCTGAGTTGAAACAGGAATGTGTGCCATCTGGCTTCAAAGCAAACTGTAAAATCTCAACTGCAGAGAAAAAACCCCACTGAAATTGCTGTAAATAGGTGGCAGTTTAAACTATGAAATAATTTTTTTTTTTTTTGTTTCCAAAGAAAGTATTTGGTCATTTTGCACATTAGTTTGCATTTAGACCAGCTCTGGCTTTGCTTGATAAAGCACAAGAAATATGTAAGGTTGTTCAGCAAAATTTGACAGTAAACAGTGGATTACTTTTGTATTTTTTAATATTTCCTAACTTCATGGTCATAATCATAGGACAGAGTAAGATGACACACCTAAAATACCTTAGTAGTTTCCTTAAGAGTCACTTGGCTTTGACATTTGATAAGCCTTCAGATTCAAAGAGCCACTACTAAACCGGGAGTCATGTTTAATTCTATCACGTGCTTTAAGCACCAATGAAAATAAAACCCACTGCACTGTTTTAATGCAGGGCTGATCTGAGTCTAAATGCTGGATTGGATGAAAGAGAACTATGCTTTTTTATAGTGCTGCTACACCTCTTATGGTTTTCTGTAATCTTTTTGTTCTATTCCTGCAAACAGAAAATGCACATATATCTTACCCCATTATTATTTGTAGAAGTTCATTAGATGACAGGTTGTTTGGTGACTGTACTGAGAAAATTACTACTACTAATTCTAATATTAAAAAAGTATAAATGTGACAACTGGATCATTCTTTCTGATATGAATAATAGAAGAAATGATAGAGAAGTCTCCCAGCCTCACACTTATCACACTATATGAGATGAAGGGTCAAATTCCAGTAATGCATTGCATTACAGCCATGCGAAATTGACTTTGTGTTTGATCACTGCAGACTTGCTTAATGAGTTGAGACAGCACAGTCTCTCTTGCATATGGGAGTTTACTGTGAGCATCTATTTAGATGCTGAACTGGAGGCAAAGCGGTTCTTCTGGGCTGACACAAAGTCGCATGCAGCGTGACATTTCACTGACATAACACAGAGGGGGGAAAACTGGCTTTTCCTCAGTGGAAAGCTAATCCAAAGTGACAGTCAGGCTGGGCCACTATTGGTCCCACTCAACCCCCTTACAGTGCCCACCCCTCCTCCATCCGTCACACCATGTGACCTGAATAGGTGGCACCCACAGCTCTGACGAATGCCATTTTGAAACTAATCCTAATCCTAATATCCAGCAAGCTAAGGGGAGGCTTTTAATGTTGATGAAGAGACACAGGACAAGGATTTCTGCCTCTCAACTGGTAGGAATTGAACCTTTCACTGACCTTGGGTGAACCTGCCCAAAGGAGACATCTTTTTACCACAACTTGGTGGCTCTCCTGGAGTAAAACAGGGTGACAGTAATTTGAAACTGCACTGGCATCTCTTCTGAAGACTGTATTGACTTTTCATCAGGTTGAGATGAGGTGTAGAAACAAGGAAGCATTTGCTCTTGAAACTCTTGAATAGCTGCACTGGCCCCTGAAAGACCCTCGCACTGCTCACCAAACCCATCTTTCTGGCTCTTTTTAGTCTCTTTTATCAATCAATAACAACTACAAGACACATTGCAATCTTTTGCAATCTCCTCTCCAGCTTTCCCAATTCTCCTCCTGTTTGATTCCAGCTCACTCTGGAGTCATTGCCCCCTTCTCCCTGTCTGTTAGCCTCAGTGCTCCCTCTTTATCTCTGGGCTATCGCAGTGATTTACTGCTGTGAGCCAAACCATTTCCACACTGGTCTTTCCCCCTCTCGTTCTCCTTCTTTTTCCTATCTTTTTTTCATGCTCCTTTCTCCCATCCTCCCTCAGCTGTGACTGCTTGCCCTCCCCAACAGCTGGTCAATGTTACACTGCTCTGCCTAGGCTATGCTTAATCAGTCACAGGATGGCAGCATGGCAGGAGTGGAGGGATACAGAAATAAAGCGAGAGGATATAAAACAAAAAGATGACAAAACAGAGGCAAGAAAAGTCAAGAAAAAAAAAACAACTGACAGAAGCATTCAGGAAGAGTCAAAGTGGCAGACTGGGAAAGAAGTAAAGCAATATGATGGCAGTAGGAACAATGGGAAGAATTTTTGAAGCTCTGGATACTGTAAAGTGGGAGTTAGCTATCATATGTCTGTCCTTTGTTCTTTAAATAGCACTCTTTTCACTCTGGAAAACGAAAGAAAATGCACACACACGAAAGTGCTGGAGATGATAGTACTCACCACCAGCTTTGGACTCCTCTTGGCTGGCACCACTCCTGCAAAACATCGGCAGAGAGACAGAGAGAGCATTAATGACCTGCGGTGCTCTCGGCTTGTCCCCTCTTATTAAAAACTCGCCAGGACAAACAGATGAACCCTTGGTTCCTGCTGCAGAGCAGAGCTCAACTGGCCCGGCTCTGTCTCCTCTTCCTCCCCCTCTCTGTTGCGTTCTCTCTGAGCAACACACTGCGCTAGGCTGCTCGCTAATCTAAGTGATCTCCTCCCCCCTCTGCTCCACTCCGCGCTCTCACCCGTGCTGTTAGAAGAAGAGCTACTGATCTATCTGCATTAGACAGGCTGACCGGCTGCTGCAGCCTTGTACTGCTGGTACAAGCTACAGGTCCTCATAAGCAGCTACCGTCCTCCCTCCACTGTCTGCACCACAGCTGTCTCCAGCAGAAGCTCCCTGACAGAATCTCAACTATTACCCACAGAGCAGGGGCTCAGCAGTTTGAGAACCATGTCAAAGGAAAGCCCGAGTTTCTGCCTTACTATGCACATCCTCTTAGTAACTACAGAGCTGTTTTCTCTCTTCTCAACTCCGCTGTTTTGCTCAATGCTTACAATGAGAAGGTTTCTCTCTCTGCCCTTTCCTTCTTGTTCCCTCCCCCGTCTCTTCTTCTGTGCACCATGACTTGTTGTGCCTCCATCTCTCTCTCTCTTTCTCTCTCATATATGTGCCAGTTAACACAGTGTTAAGAATCACCAAGAAGATCAGTCTCATTTGTGCTAATGAAATATTAATACATGGAGCCAGCTGTCAGGAGAGATGATTCACAGCAGACTAATATACATTCCCACATAATAGCCTTTCCACCCATCCATCACAATCAAACAGTTATTGAATGGGTATGTTCCTTTACTTCTAAGACCAACCTATCTATTCAGACTCCACCTGACTGCTTAACCTGCACACACCTCATGCATTGCATTCCAAGAAAACTATTTTCCCAGCCCGAATCTCCTTTTCCTGACACTTACTAGGGTACAGTATGTTGAGACAAAAATAGACAAATGAAGGCATGAACGACATGAGGCGGAACTGGGACAAGGAGTTGCCGTTGCCAAGGCAGTCAAGTAGTTCTTTATACAACGGCAGCAGTCCGCTTTGTTAAGGACTGAGCAGCAGCAATGCAACATAATTGCAGATCTTTGATCTGATCTTCTTTCATCAATGTTGCAGAGACAAATAAAAATGTGAAACAGCTCATGGACGAGCATGTATGGGGTTATTAATGGAAAGTTCCAGTGACATTAACACACGCAACAACATGCAAGCATCCATCTTAGGCTCTTTCTGCTGCACTGGCAAAAAAATCATTAAATGTTAAAAGTCTCTGTTGCCGCAAAGCCCCTCTCTCTACACGATTCATAATTTATCCCTATTTTCTCTCCCTCTCTCTCCTTCAGATTATGGGGGGCTAGCTAGTGGAGCAAGTGGAACATCTCACAGCTGCTGACATGTGGAGGAATGCTTTTTATTTATTTTTATTTTTTTTGTGCACCAGGATGATTGCTTTCGTGGGTGTGTCTAACACAGGACATTCACAACAAGGTCAGATGTCATTAATAATGGTTTACTTTTACACCAGCAGCGTGGCCCTTGCAGTGTGGAAGGTCAGTGAAGATCCGTAACTTTTAAACAACCTCTGAAAATCAGCAAGCTGCAACAAGGTCAACATAATCAGCATTAAGCATATAGAAATTGAACTCAACTGTGGCCATACGGCTGATAAATTTGTGCGTGGAACTAAAGGGGAATAAGAATTAGAGGAGCCAACATGTATTGACCCCTGCTCTAAATTCATCCACTGAAGCTTGTGTCAGCTAGAACAGCCGCTTCACATTCTGCAGAGTGTGAACGCATCATCGTACATGCGGTCTTTAAATCTGCTTAACTTCATCTGGCACTGTGATGCTGATGTGATGCATACGTGGAATTCATAGTTGATTGGATCTGCTCAAATGTAACTTTTATGAGCAGCAATGAAATAAATATGTGGATTGCATGTTGGTGCACACACGCGACTCAGATAAAGCATTCGTGAATACATCCATTAATACATGTTATATATAATATCGGCCTGGCACTCATTCATGAAGGTATGTATTTATGCAGAGACAAAAATACTGACGAATAAGCAGGAATGCACACACATACATACAGTAGACACGCAGCATTTACATTGTGCACCTGATCCGTAATCCTGCTGAATAACGGTAAAGCTATGCTCTGTATTCCATAATAAACACAGTTCTCTTTAAAAGACTCTGAAATGACAGTTAAGAAGGAAAGACTGACTTAAATGGCTTGCATTTATTAATGCTGAGGCAACCTCAGGGCAGAATGACTACGATAGCGTCCATTAGCATTCAAATGGGGAACGACTTAAACAATCTTGAAGTGGCTTTGAGCATCAGTGTGAAGGAGGCAGCTTCTTCTGATGCTTTTACAGTAGAGAATGAAGCATACCTGTGACAACACACAGAATTACAAATAAAGATGTTAATGGGATAATTACTGAACACTAAAGCTTACTCGCTTGCTTTGAATTCCCAGACAGTTACCTGTGCTATTCTCATATGGGTGTAACCGGACATCACATGGACACTGTACTGGGAAGCTGGCAGGTTGAAGACTGTTTACTGTCCCATCTGACTGCATCACACTTTTGCATTCTTACACGCACCTCCATTTTATACTGTCTAGAAACATTTATTGATGCAGCGCACTCGCTATGTTGCAGTGTGTGAAAATGACTTTTCACATTATGAAGCAGCAATATTAGCACAAACCAGTAGATATTTGTTCAGTGGATTGAAAAGTATGCATGTAAAACAAATACCGTGGATGATGGAGTAGGTCTGACCTGAGTGGAGCGGATCTAACCTGACAAATGTAGCTATTTTTCATTTCAAAGCAATAATATATCACAGTATTTTTGCATTGTTGTGTGGGTACAAAGTACGTATGCAGGGGGTGGGGGCGAGGGGCATTCTTTTATCCTGGAGTGACAGCAGTGAAAAAGCTTGAGCTTTTTTAAACTGAATCTGCAGCACTGTGAATGGCCCACTATTTCAATGTGCAACTCATGCTGTGGCCTTGGTGGGTCTATGAAGAGCCCACACAGAGTGAAGAGTGCAAACAGTCCTTCCTCCAGGTTTTCTATATACATGGTCAGAGGGCGTACAACATGAGTAATGCTCTCTTTAGTTGAGCCAAATCTGTAAATATTTGTCCTTGCACTACATATAAGAATTGTCCCATTATCGAGCAGGGTTCTCTCTATTCATCTACTTTAAATTATATCGCCCCACACTTCATCTTCATCTGTTATTCTTCTGCCTTTATTTCCTCTACATTTTATTTCCCTTCCTTCTATATTTTCATTTTCTCTCTTCTTTCTCGCCGTCTCTCAGGGGACAAGAGCTCTGTGCACGATTGTCATGGCAACAACGATGGGAAGACAAGATGGAGGAGTCAAAGCTGGCCTGTCCTCCTTTACATTAGAGGAATCCTGGAGCTGAGAACGCCAGATGTTATCTTTAAAGTTTTATTTAAAAAATTTGAGACAAAAAAAAAAAAGCTTAAAATATACTTAAAAGGTTTTAAATAAAAATGTATCCTGCAATCCACACATTCACACTGCACATTAGTCACATGAGGGTTGATTAAATGAGACTTTGAGTTTCCAGATTTGAGGTATATATATACCTGCGTGGCTCGAAGACAAACTATGTTTTGGATTTTTAATCATTTCTGCTTTGCAGGAGTTTAACATGGACTTCCTTCACCTGCACAGTCTCCTTTTGTGCCTGCTATTTCAATTGCACAGATTACATGTTGACATTCTCCCTTCCTCTAGATCCAGGCTTCTCCGAGTGTAGCCCACAGGGCCAACAGTGGAGCAAGAGTGCAGTGAGGAAATGATACACTACAGTACATTTAATTTATCCACAGTCATGTCACGGTATGATACAGCAGCACAGAAGGTGACTAAAGGAGCATTTTTCTTCACTTCTGTCCTAGTCATCACAGCAAACTGAACCTTCCCATCTTCGATAAATACAGAAGATGTTTAAAAAAAAAAATGCAACAGCCGCCTCCTTAGTGTTATAAAAAAATATATAAAAAGATTCAAAAAATCTTTAGGGACCAAAATAAACACTGGCTAAATTTTATTTTTTATTTATTATATGAAGGATCCTTAAATCAGTCACCAAAACTTTGAGAACTTCTGCTCTGGATGTTTGACAGCTACACATTTGGAGGAAAAACTATCTCCAGTGTGGCTCCATTCATTTCACTGTTATGTCACTACAGGGAGCACTATGGTAGCAGGAATGCAGGAATGTTGCCTCAGAGCAGCATTGCTGCTCAGAGTGCTGCATCAAATAGATGTTTTCTTACTTTGTTGTGCATATCTGATAATAAAGACTGTCTTAAGTTCAGTTTTTAATTTTGTTTTGTATTTTTTCTCATGCTATGAGGATGTATTTATAGATGTGCCACACAATATTTTCCATAAATGCTACTTCAGTGCAAAAAAAAAAGAAAAAAGAAAAAAGCAGATTCCAAACTGCAGTCAGCATGGGAAACAGAAAATAGCTGTCATATTTGAAGGAAAACAATCCTGGTGATAAATCAGTGTGTGATGTTCTGACCTTGTGATTTGCACCTTCTCTTAAGACCGGACTCTGCTGAGTCTGAGTCAGACGGCGCAGATTGATGAGTCACAGATGAACAGATTAGACTTCTTCTCCTCTAGCTGAAGTCCACCTTGTTCCTCCTCCTCCTCCTCTCCCTCTCAAAAACCAATCCCCTCATATACTCTCCCCTTGCTGAACTTTCAGTGCTGTTCAGCAAATCTCACACACTCTCCTCTAATCCTCCACCTCCAGTGTCTCAAAACATGATCCCTGGGTCTCATATTTCTTATCCTCTGCTTTCCTCTTATCTCGCTCCTTTTAGCTCCTCTAGCTCTTGTTTCTGAACAATTATGTGCGAGCTGCGAGGAATCACTTGAAAAGTTACAGCATAATTCTAACACAGAAAACAGAGCTCAAATCTCAGTTCCAAGATTGAATATTAAAAAATACAGTCACAGCTGTTGACTATTTTTCACATTTATTGGTTAATCTGTCATGCACTTACTCATAAGTAATTTTCCATAATGACATTTTTAAATTACTTTAAATTATTTTAAATTAATTGGTTCCAAGGATCCATACTTGTAAATTTTTTAAGTGGTCCTGAGCAATAGTTCTCCAGGTTTTGTGAAGCTCTTACAAAGGTTTTCTTTGGACATTGGCTGCTTTTGCAATCACTTTCAGTCCGGTCCTTGTACCTGATCATTTTCAGAATGTTTTTTGGATTTTTAAGCAACTCAACACTGATTTAGGAATCATCCAAGCATATAAAAGCACAAGATGAACCAGTATTGTGTCTATATATAACAGGCAACTTAGCAAAGAACCAATTTCTAATTGTATCTTTAGACAATTTGTTACAAGCAGCCAGTCAAATTTGTTTAGCTGAATCTACAAAAAATGCCAAAGATAACACAGTTTTGCACCACAAGGTGATCTATTCCCAAAAAGCTATTAGATGAAAACTTGGCACATGCAGTGTGTCCTTAAAAAATTTGAGGAAATTTGACAAGTGGAGGAACTGGGAGACCTAAATTACCTGCAGCAAATGAACAGTAATTGAAAGTCATGTAATTAAGAAATATGAAGAAAAAAAAAAAAAGCAAAAAAACAAAACAAAACACAACAGCAAAATTCTGACACAGGACCTGATGGTGCATCTGGCCTTTCATTTGATCCATCTATTGTTCACCAAAGCCTCATCAGAAATGGTCTTAGTGGAAGGGTGGCTGTCAAAAAGTCATCCTTAAGAAAGGGAAGCAGGGAGAAAAAGCTGAGGTATGCCAAATTACACAAGACCTGGACTGAAAATCAGTGACAACAGGTCTCATGGAGTGAAATTTTTGGTTCAAATCACTGTCAATGTGCAAGAAGAAGAGGTGACAGTATACAATCATCTGTAAAACATACTGGAGATCCTGCCACGGTTTGATAGAGAATAAAACAAAAGGAGAAGCCTGAAGAACTATTCCTGAAGACTATTTCAAGAAATTACAAGAAATCTTGCCCAAGAGAGTTAAGGCTTTTTGCCTTACACATGGTATTCCCATGTCTGTTTGCACATGTAAATATCTGCACCTATTTCCCTTTTTCCTAGCAAAAAACAAAAAAATGAGGAGGTTCAGGACGTGTGCATAGTACTGTAACTGTCTGTGAATGGCTTTTGTTAGCATGTTACCACTACAGCCATGCAAAATGCATACATAGTTGTGTGAATGAAGGCAATGAAAGCAGAGTTTGAAAGTGGGTGTTCAATAAGCCACTTGCATGGTTAGTTTGATGCTATCATAAGGTGGTCTTTAGCTAAATCTGCTTTAGACATAGCTAAAAAAATGTTGCATTAGCCAGTGCACTCTGTATGCTTGTAGATATAAGTCACATCGCTAGCATTCAGGCCTTCATTTTGGACACTGTCTGAATTTAGCTTGAGGTTGTCTTTTGTCACCAAATCTCTAAAGTGTCAGTGTTTGGACATGTCTCGGTTTAGAGGCTTTTACAACATTTATCTCACAGTTATAAATGTTATTCTCAGACAGCAGCCCTGTGATCGACTGGCAACCTGTCCAGGGTGTACCCCACTTTGACACCTATGACAGCTGGGAGAGTTTCCAGCTGCCTCATGACCCTGAACTCGATAAGTAGAAGAAAATGAATAGATGGATGGAAGGATTCTCTAACCACCTTAAAATGTATAAATCCCTAAACACTGTATGCGAACCATTGCCAAAAAAACTACCATGTATCATACGATATACTAATTCTTTGATCAGCTATTTCTGAAACACAATTTTGTCAAATTTAGCTAAATTCTTTTAGTCCTTTAATATATTTCATTTAGATAGAATTTAATTATTTGGCTTATTTTGTAAAGAAAAAAGAGAGAGAGAAAGAAATTGAAATATAAAATATGTTAAAATACATTAAATATTTATGCATCTAAGAGCAAGGGTTTTTTTTCTTTTGTGAACTGCTTGGCTCCCTGTGGTTGTGTAATTTCTGTGCCTCAGGACCTGGTCACTCACCTGAACTCTCAGGCATGGCAAGCTGATATCAAATCTAAAAGAGATGATCTGCGCTGCTGTCAGTCCCTTTTCAGTGACTGGCTGTGGCCTCCTTCCCATTTACCCTCTTTCTGTACCTCTCCCATCTCTGCTCTGTCAGAGGGAATACTGCTCTGCATCCATATTATCCTTACTCTCACACTGGTCCATAATAATGCTGACATTTAACACAATACAGCAGTGTTATTCCAGCAGCAGTGCACAAGGTCAGCTCATTAGAGGACATAATTCATGTGGGGTGCAACCTGCCATTAATACAGATCTGGGTCAGCCAGCATGAATGACAATTTAACAACAATAAGGACTCAACACAAATGAGGGACCTTCAATGTCACTCAGTAGCCACGTGAATACTTTAAACTCTGACACGCAAAATATTTTGTTGACATTTCAGTGAGAAAAACGTTTCGCTTCGAGTCATTTCAGGTCAGCAGAGTGGCCAGGGAGCAGGCTGAGAAATGAAAAATCCACAATAACATCAACAAAAATAAAAACAACCTAGCAGAAGCCAGAATAGTTCAACAGTGACTTTTCAGGATGCTTTCAGGACCAAAGTAATTTCAAGGGTAATTTGGGAATAAAACAGAGAAACGCAGAAGATGGGAAGTCACACCGTTTGCTCAACATGTCAAACAACCAACATCAGATAGTAAAAGTGAAGGCTGACTCTGATATACGAGTCCCTGACCTAACGTGCTCCTCCTCTCCTCCCCTCTCATTCATCCATCTCAGCTCTTACCCATCCTCCCACTCCTTCCCACACTCATCTGCTCGTCCACAGTCACACAGTCATTCTAATTCAGCTCATCGTCCCTTTACCTCTTCTCATTTCATCCACTCTGGTCCGAGCAATTTTCATCCTGCCACCCACTCTCTTCCTCACTTTTCTCTCCTGCTTTTTTAGTCTTACTCTTTGCGTGCCAACTATTCAAGCTGTTGTCTCTTCAGCAGTATATTCTTTTATGTATTTGATCTCAGTCTTTCATGTCAAAACTCGAGTTCCTGCATCTCTTCATATTATTTGACATGTAATACATACCTCTCTGCACCAGCATAGTGACCTCACTGCCTCTGGGACATTTGCTCAGCAGGTCCACCACCTGGTTGTGACTCATATTTTGGACATTTCTTTTGTTGACCTCCATCAGAATGTCTCCCTCTTTTAGGCCACGGCACCGCGGATAGTCCACTATTTGTTTGACCCTCTGACCTCCCCCTGTCAGGCTGTCAGCAATGGTGAAGCCAAAACCTTTGTCTCCCTTCTCCATGTGGATAGTGATGAGCTCGGGCTGGGTGGCTATGGATGAGGCCAGGGTGACCACATCACTGGAGTAGCCATGGGAACCGTTAGACGCCACCTCAGCTGAGGGGCTGTGCGGCCGTGGCTCACGCATGCCGTTAATGGGTCCAGCCTGGTTGGAAGGTTGATCAAACGTCTCTTGTCCATTGACAATGATAGGCTCCTTGTCCAATATCGCCACTGAGGTCACTAGGCTAGTGTTGGGGTCATCAGGGTCAAAGGGCAGTGGGTACCCACGGCATAAGGAAAGGTCCACCATGGAGCCAATTGGGATGGATTGGAAGATCTTCACGACCTGAGCATGGGTGTAGCCCAGCACAATGGTGTCATTCACACTGACTATGACATCACCTGCACAAAGAGAGATCACAGTATTAGGGATATTGTCATTTGCACAGTTAAAACCCCTATTTAGGTCAAATTCATGTTACACAGTTAGTGATATCTGGCATTAGTCACAGCTGTGTGGCAGTTAAATTCAAAGAATAGATGGATGGATTCAGTGAATGACACCAGTGTTTTCAAAATGAAAACAGTGCCCTCTGTGGGTGGTGGTAATGTACTGCACCTGTCTCCATCTTGCCATCCAAAGCTGCAGGCCCATCCAGCACCAGACTTTTGATCTGCAGAAATTCATCTGGCTCGTCTCCTCCAACAACAGTGAAACCAAAGCCACGGCAGCTTTTCTTCAGCTTTGTGCTGATAAAGGTTCCTTTCAGCTCTGCTGGGTTTCTTGTGAAGAAAGGCTTCCCCCCTGCAGAGTGGGGCAGAAACAAGGCTCATCCTCATATCCATCCACATACTATACATTCAAGGTATGGTGGGAATTCTGTCCCTCAGATGGCTTGCATGTATTCAGAAGTCACATGAAATTACTGCAGTCAAATATGTGATGACTAAAAATGAAGAAAATAAAAAGTGTAATAAATGTGTAATAATAAAGTTGTGGCATCTGCTAGATACCTGAAAAAAGAAGCTGTTTTCTCAGAAACTGACCGTTCGATGAAATGTATCATTTAAGGCTATTAAGTGGACTTGCCCGTTTTGGGCCTCTTAAGAGCACGAAACGGAAAAAAACAGCAGTCCAAGACTATCTCTCAGCAAAGCTAAAAATTTCTTCCACATAGGTGTGAAATAAGTCCCTGGATCCAGAAGGCTAGCTGGATTGGTTTGTGATTAGTTTGAGAACATCATGACAGCGTCTTCTATTTTTTCAGTTTTTATTCCTGAAGATGATGTGAAATGTCCAATTTTGCCCCATTGTAAACATTATAAAATCCTTCCAGAAATTCTTGGATTCAAACTGACTCCAATGCCGCCCACAAACAGACAAACAAAAAGGAAACTGAAACAATCACATACACTACTTAGAAGAAAAGAAAAAAAAAAACAAATAGTAAGAATTTAAATATATAGTCTACAAATATAATGATTTACGTTTGACTCCTGTAGGGCCAGGAGGTAGAGTTGGTGGGACCTGTGGGTCCCTGTAGGTCTCCAGATGATTTGGAGCGTAGTTTGCCAGTGGAGCTGCTGCAGAGGAGTGCTCCTCTATCCACTCTGTATGGACACATCCGTATTCACGTGTTAATCTACACACACTCAACACAAAGGTGGATTTACATGCCACACACGCACACAAACACTTAACAGCAAAATGCACACAAACCAGAGCTTCAAGCAAGTACTATTTGTACTTATCTGCTTCTGCTTCTGTTTTTTGTTGTGCGTATGATACTTTTGATATCTGATCTCAGCAAAGGTTATGTAGCAAAATTATATCTGTTATTGCAGAAGTGTAATATTACAAACATTCTGTTTACACAGTGAGTGTTAGTACTGTTAAAAAATGAAAACAATTAATAGGAAATGGATGTTGCTGTTCTATTATTCCTTGACTTACGTCATGCAAACTGTGAAATACTGTTATCACATTTTGGGGGCTGCGGAGTGTGTGGAGAGTAATGTTTTCATGCAGTCAGTGGCGCTTTTTAAAGTATGCTGAATTAATTATTGGTAGTTTTGTTTTACAATGTTCTTATGGAAGTAAAGACAACTTTCACACTGGAGGCAACTTTAACACAACTGCTGTGCCTGTATTGCTCTGCCATTACACTAGATAGTAATACACAGTATTTAATTTATTTGTGTACTTCGAACAATAGGGACTTAAATTGAGTTGATCATGTTGGAGTTGGAGTGAATAAATAATAGACAAAAGTTACTTTTTGGAAAGATATTGGAACCAATTTAGTGTGCTCATGGATTGGCAGCACGAAAAAAAAAAAGAGAAAACAGCATATGGCTAAAGGCAGAATACTGGCTATTACATTAACATAGCACAAGCAGGGGCGGGGTGGCCATAGGGAGGTTCGGGAGGTTTCCCTAACGGCCGGTCGTTTCCAGGCCGGTGATCAGAATTTTTTTTTTTTTAACCCAATTAAGCACAGCAGTGCTGGCGCGGCCACAGGTGCAGGCAGTGATGGTCGGTCGCGAACGTTTCGGCTCTAAGAGCTCTTTTTTCATCAGGAGGGGCTACAAACACAACAGCCCAGCAGTGTTAATTTTGTTGATGAAATATTTTCGTCATAGTTTTCGTCAACGGCCCTTTTTCATGACGAAAACGAGATAACTAAATAAAAACTACCTAAAAGGGTAAAAACGATAACGAAATTAACTGACACTTTCGTCAGTGAATGAAAACGAGACGAAAATGCTTGGCAGGGACGAAATCCAATCAGAACTGATTTAATTTTGTGACAGGACGGGACAAGTTAGGAAAATATCCAATCAAACGCACAGTTGCGCAAATTTGCTCTAAACCCGGGAAGGACAAACTAGCCTGTGATTTGTCTTTACTTCCGATAGAACTAAGTGATGTAAACAATGTCAGCAGGGAGAAAGAGAAGAGCCGATGTATGGACACATTTGTCCTTTGACGTTGTGACAAACAAAACGATGTGTAAACCATGTGTGGCGACTATCTCGGGTAAAAACACGACAAATCTTAAATGACATCTGCAAACCAGTCACCCAGATCTCCATGTAAAGGTAAGCAGTTTATTGTCATGCAGGGTAAAGTGTTTTTCCCAGTTTAGCGTTTGTGTTTAGAGGAAATCTCCACACCGCGGTGGATCAGCCTTTCCTGATCTTAGTCCTGAACACTGCCCTGTACCTTTCAGAGCGTGTCCTGCTGTAAAATGCTGGTATTATCTCAGTAAGGTGGTGTTAATGATCAGGTGTGTGGGAAGCAGGTGAAACACTAATGTTAATATTAATAATATTCCATAACTTTTAATAAATGTTTAATTTTGTGTAAGTGTGTATAATGACTAATTCAAGGGAACTGAAGAAAAAGCATTTACATTTTACACTCTTTATATTTTAGTGGACTAAATCAACTGTAGATTTAGTCCACTGTATTCTTAAGATAATTTCGTCGACTTAAACTTGACGAAAACTATTCAGATGACTAAATTATGACTAAAACTAAATTAGATTTTTGTCAAAAGACTATGACTAAAACTAAATCAAAATTTGTTGTCAAAATGAACACTGCAACCCCAGCCAGCACACCATTAGGAGAGGTGAAGGGCGAGACACCAGCTAAGTGGGGGGTTGACGATCTTTTTCCCCCTTTTGCGGCTCCGTTGTACGATCAGATAAAAGGCCTCTCCAAACCAAGCTCCCAGGCTGAATTTCAACCCCAGCCCGTCCCTGCATGCAAGCCAGATAATTTTCTGCCAATATACTGTGTTTCAGTACATTTTACTACTGCATCGTTGTCCTGAACTGGTAACGTCATGCAGTTTTACCTCACCTCTTTCAGTCTTTTCACCCTCAACTGCCAACAATCAAAGTTTTATGAATCGCTAAGTAAAAATCTCATCCTTGTCTTTTAATGGTAATGCAAATGATCAAATACAAAATGGCATTTATGACTATAAATCACATAAATTAAAACCTAAACATCAAAGACAACTCCTGGCTTGGGCCAGTTCAACTTTTGTAAAACCTCTTTATGAAAATCAATTTTTAATCCTTTTTATTTTAGGATCAATCAATCAAAAGTTTGGACACTGAGCGTGTCCAAACTTTTGACTGGTCTCATCAAGTAAGTTGAAGTCAAATCAATTCAGGGAAAAGCAGTCTGGCCAAAGCCCTGGAGAGTATTGGACAAACTAGAAGGACATGACACTGACAGACATGAAGAAAGAAAGAAATGGTGCCGTGCCAGGGCAGGAAACGAACCTCGGATATACCGCTCACCTTCTGGAGGCTGCGGCTGTTGCTGCTGCTCGAGGATTTTTCGACGCCGCGCCTCCACCACCGGGTTCTCATATTGAGTCTTCCTATTTATATGACTGAGACACACAGTGAGAGGGAGAGAGAACAAGATAATAACTTCAAAGACTGATTAGCCTCAGATTCACCTAAGCAGAGAAGAGATTTGTAAAAGGGTGTTTAATCAGGAGAAACCCCCCGTTTGTCTTTGCAAGGTGTCAATAAGGAGATTCACTTACTCTACATAGTACACCCCGTACACTGGGTCATCTATCCTCTCCCATCCTGGAGGCAGCTCTGAAACAGATGGTACACAGCATTAAGTACAATGTTACATTTTCACCCCAGTCATTAGCAGAGCTCAGTGTGATAGTTTGGTTTGGTTTTTCACTGGAAATGTTTGAGAGGGCACACTGCCTTTATACCAGCATGGATTATCACACACATGCCAAAATGGGATAAATTATAGTTGTGGTTTTGTCCTCCTGAGCACTCGAAAACACTTTTACATGCTCCATGTTAAAATTTCAGTTTTTATTACTTTTAGTAAAACTATACGTGGAGCCTAAACTTTTCTGTTTTCTAGGTAGTGTGGATTTCAGTACACAGGCACCAGTAACACCAAAGTATTATTAAATAACTAGCTGAATGTCTCTCCAGCTGCCTGTAATTTTTACTATCCTCATTAATGGCCAAACACAATAACTGAGAAAATAAAAATACCAAACAGCTTCAAACAAGTCTGCACGACATGTGCTTGTAAATGTGGTCTGATCATTTAATAAAAAACTGAAAAGCACGATGCAGTTATTTTGCGAAGTATTACCACACATTACATCACTACCTCTGTGTACACATTGTACACAGACCTAACCACGTTTCAAATGGACACGCACCTATTAAACTGACACTTTCCATTAAGATGTTGGCATCTCGGTTCCCATGTCTTGCTGTATTTGATTTCAGACAAAGGCATTACCTACTTGTGTTCCTGTGGGCTTCTCTGAAGTCCAGTAAACACTTTTATAAGAGTCTGGATTTCACAATCAATAATCACAGACTGTCGGCATCTGAGCAGCCTGCAGTGCTAAAGGCTCGATGCCAGACATTCAAAGTCTTGTTTAAGACTGAGCTCGCATTCCATTACAGGGCTGTTTGTGCTACTTGCAAATGGGATGAGAATCAGCAGCTGAGCAATTTGCCTGCCTGTGAAGAAACTCTGAGTGCATATATCAACTTGTGTCCCCGGCAAAACCTCTGTATAACATATTCCAAATGTGTGCTAGCGCACTTCAGATAAATAAGGCTTCTTGTTCATGATCAACAACATATAAGTATACAGCATACAGTATAGTCTACATTCTTTTATCTTTTAATTAGTCTCTGCACTGTATATTTTGTAATTTTGTAATATTGTGCTATAGTTATAGCTCTAATATCTCTGTATATTTGCAATTTGTATACTTGTATATTGTCTTATAGTTTTTATACTTATTTGTTTTTTTTTCTGTACGCACGAAGTACCGCAGCAATTTCCTAAGGCTGTGAACCTGTTCACCCATATGGCAATAAAAACCTTCTGATTCTGATTCTGATTCTGATATTTCACTGTAATGCATGTGCTGGATAAAACAGTGTGGCTGCATTACAAGCTGTAAGCCTGGAGGGAGATATTTGGACAGCAAAGCAGGAAATACAATAAAACTAACAGCCAAAAAATCGACACATACCAAGATGCAAATTATGACGGTACAGAGGATGGTTTTATTTACTAATCCCTGATCTGAAGCTGTTTTCACACATAAGCTGGGGGGGCGATGTCGAAGAAATTAAGCAGGGACATTATTTGCAGCTGCCTTCTCTTACATGCAGCTAACAAAAAACGATCCACATCAGAGGCGTGTCACTGCCAGAAACGCTTCATTTGGTTTAGGCAAGTTTGCTGCCTGGGTAGATTGTACAGGAGACATTACACCCACCCACTCACTCACTGTTCTCCGGACAATTATCTGCCCTATTCTCACATGGGTGAAATCAGAAATTATATAGACTTTGTACTTTGGAGGCGGCAGGTTAAATATTTTTTAACATCTGATCTGACAAGTCTAGCATTTGTATTCTCACATTTGGTAATGTCATGAGAAATTAGAGGGAAAATACTTCACAAAATGCAGTAGAAGATATTATGCTCATCATCCCTCAGCAGTATGCAAAGCATGAGGTGAAAATATAACTTTGCACTGGAGCGTCATGCATGTTGAAAAATCTCTTTTAATTCCTTGCAGCTCTCTTTACTCTAAATCAAATAAGCTTCCTTCTGTAGACAAACGACAGAATCCAGCACCTTGGATTTCAAACTGATCTGCTCTTGTTTGGCATGTTTGAAACAATGTCAACCCAATCTAGCAAAATATCCTCCACAAAACCTTCAAAAACCTTACCTAGATCACTCTCCAGGTCTTCTGTGTGTATCCCTTCTTCTCCAAGGCGAAAGCAGGATGAAACAAAGAAGATAAAATGAAGAAAAAAAAGGGATGGATAGCAGATTGGATCAGGGATGGAGGAATCCAAAGCAAATGAGGAATGAAGTGATCATTCAGAGAAAGACAAAGAGGGAGACAGAGAGCCCTTAGAAAGAGACTATCTTTGGATATAACAACATCTCAAAACAACCTGAGAAATCTAGTGAGGTGCAGCATGCCATTTTAGATTTCACCACTTGATGGTGCAATTATGCAATTTGTGTTTGGTGTGAGCAGTAAACAAAAGTGTCATTTGGAATTTATCAAACTTTTTGTTTATTTGAAAATTATATCTTGTGTTTTGATGGCAATGGTTCTTGGAACAAGACAAATGTAACGCATTCCAACTTCTAGCAAATCTTTCAATCAAAACCAAATGAAAGCACTAAAAACAGCACCAGAAATTAACAACGGCATCACTCACTAAACAAGAGGAGCCCCACGTCTGTAACCTCAAACACCCCCTACTGTTTCTGAACCACAACACAGAAGTGTGGATGAACACTTATTTTGTAAATGAGGAGTGGAAGCTTACCATCATCATCACACTCTTCCAGTGGCCTGGAGGCTCTGTCTCTACACCGAGGATCCAGCCATGATGTGGTCTTTGTATTGTGGCTGAGAGGAAGCAAACACGACAACCGAATAATTCAACACAGGCTGTCAGACTGACATATAAAAGCACAGCAGGGGGACACAAATGCATCTATGAGCATTAGAAAGAACAAAACAAAAACACATCAGCAAGTTTGCAGAGGACAGAAGGTGTCCGCTGCAAACAGAAATGAACAGAACAGAGAGGCACAGGCAGGATATAAACAATAAACAACCTGACTTTTCCCTCAGTTATTAAACAAGAACATTCTGTAATTCAGTGATAGCAGAAATGAACATACAAGCTTTGAAAATACACAGCCATGTCCTGGTGTTGTGCCTTTGCCGTGCTGCAGAGAGGACAGAGAGGTGGAGGTAGTCAGGTGATCAGGATGTGATCTCCTTTTGAGATCGGGACATGCAGGGATTAACAGGAAAGCAGTAGCACCCAGGGGGCTGGGCAGGTTAGCTGGGAAGGCCTAAAACCAAATCAAGTGGGAAGACAAGCAACTGGACGAACAAAAGGGATAATAATGCAGGTAAAATACAGAAAAGACTGACTACAGCGTGAGCAATGGCGAGAAATGTATAAACAGGCAGTGTCAAGACTCTGTTGAGCTCATTAAACTTTTAAGCGTTGCAGGCTGTTGATACATACTCTATGAAGTAAAGTTCCCCGTTCTCAGTGTAGGCCATCTCCCAGTTTTCAGGCAGTGGTCCCAGCGGGTCTTCTGGAGAGACCTGCGGTTCTGCGAGGGTTTGCTGCCCACTTTCTGCAGTAGAGGTGGCCGCATTGTTCAGACCACAGGACAGAGCATTGTCACGTGCAGGGTACGGCCGGAGAATGCCGCCGCGGCTCTCATCCTGGTCGTTAGGGTTACCTGCGCACAACAAAGGAGAGGGAAAGAGACTACGCACTAAGGATCCTGGGTAACATAACAAGAAGGACACACAACAACAGAAAAGAACAAAAAACACAGTTTCATGTTTCATGCATGCAGGAAAAGAAGAGATTTAAAAGAACAAAAAACCAAAACAGACATGCTCACTCTTGATTCCCTTTAGTCCATATCATGCAGCTCTATCCACACTAAATTCCTAGTGCTTCTCCCTCACTCTGTTTGGCTCCCGCCCATTTCTAGTGTATTGAAAAGGGTCACAGGAATATGCTAATTTCCTCAGTAACAGTCTTTCTCAAACTCATTTTGACCCCCACCCATTTTACCTCTCTGCCCACAGGCCTTTTTCTCCTAAAGCTAGTCATCCCAGCCCCCACTCCCATTCGCTCCCCAGTTTTGGCCAGATATCCTCCACCACTTCCGTGGGCTTTTCAGGGTTGATCAAATGCAAATTCAACACTGGCAGCCTAGCATGGGGGGACACAGAGAGGGTATAGTTTCACAGGATCAAGAGAAAAAAAAAAAAAAAAAAGACACCATCTCTTGCACTTAAAACAGGATAGACCTCTCAGAAGAAAGAGAACGATGGAAAACTTTGGCTTATTCTTTGGTTTTGTATTTGTATTCAGAATCAATTCATAAACACAGCTAATCTCTTGACATGTGCTGAGATTCAGCATGCATTAAAAAGATTTCATCAACCAAGGGACAAATATTAACATTTGGTAAATGTGAATAAATGTTAGAGGGAATTTAGTGAGAAAAAAAAGCTTGAAAAAATATGTAGTTAGGAAAACATAAACAAGACGGTGGCAAGGACAGAAAATTATGAATACTGTGAGTGCAGTTTGTAATCTAAACCTTCCTCCACTGCACCCCTCCTCACAGGCAGATGGCAGTGTTTGGAGGCTCACAGAAAAGGAATCAGCATCACAAAGACATGATGTAACCACCAGACACCCATCACTGTACAGCAGAGGAGAGGATAATAAACATACACACATTATCTCTCTCCCTCTGTGTTCCTAATCTCGGGCACATGCGTGTGTACTCAGACACGCTTAAACAAACATCCAGTGGAGAAGACGCAAAGCACACACTACAAGAAAGCCGGATTCACAAACTTTGGAATCTGCAGCGGTGCCGTTACCTGTAAAACTGTTGTTCATTTCCGTGGCCTGGTCGTCATCGTCGTCGTCAGCAGGCACTACGCGAGCGTTTTGCATGTCATTGTAGGACTTGGTGCGTGTTGGGGTGGACTGATGGGAGCCTGCATCACTGAGGATCACTGTCCCAATGATGGGCTGCCTTGGCGGCTTGGGGGTCCCATAATAGTTACCTAGGCAACAAGAAGGACATTAGTATGCTTGAGAGAGACACAGAAGGAGGGAGAAGGAGAAACTGAGAGAAAGGAAGACGGGGATAAATATGAAAGAGTTGGGGACACAGAGATAGCAGACAGAGGATCTATGAAACCTCCTAATCTTACGCTGGGATGAAACGACATAAAGCTGGATCACAGTGTGACTGCAAATTGTGGAAGTATGAAGCTGGTTGGAAAGCTAAAATATTTTAGTTTGTATTTGAGGCTTCAGAGCATAGTGATCAAAACAGTGGACCAGCTCAGCACGCTCAGTTTGTTTTAGCAGCTTTTTCGGTCTGAAACATTAGTTTAGTTGTCAACAAGCTTTTCTGAAATTGACCCAAAACATGGACCAGTATATTTTTCCTCCACCGAGTACGTGTTTAGTACTGTCTGAAAACATATTTGGTGTTTTCTTGTCATCGAGATGAAGCAAAATCTACCTGGCCAAATCTCATGAAACTCAGTAGAGGGATGAAGCACAGACAAAGAAACAGGCCGTTCAATATGAGGCTGGTCCAAACGTGAGGTTTGGGCCTAGTGGGAAACTGAGCTTTCAAGTACTCTTCTAGCTAGTATATGCTGTTTATGCTGAATGGTTTATGCATATCACGTAATACCAATGTGAACTCTGACATTTTCAAAATGTGCTCGATTAATCACTTTGCTCACCACAGTTTCAAACTCAACCAGTGAGCACAGCTAAACCTGCTCTGTCAATGGCTAAAAAAAAAATACACCTACCAGCTAAGCCAGCTAATCTTTTATATCTAATTTGTTTGAAAATCCAGACCTTAAAGAAGAACATTCACACCTATTACAAGGAGCAATGCCTTATTCATTGCGGCCTGCCTGTTAGAAATATACTTATTGTCTTTCTTTCAAAACTCATTAGGTCAATACACTATGTTACATCCAGACACCGGTTTGATAAGCTTCGCCTTAAGATTGGAATCAGAGGGAAATGAGTAGCCTGCTCTGTCCAAAAACAACCTGCAGTGCTGAAAAGCTTTGCCACCTCTAGACAGAGCTCGTCTGTGTCTTCCTGTCTTTAGCCTTTATGCTAAGCTAAGCTACCTAGCTTACAGGCTGTGGCTTTATATTTACATACCTGTGACTGGTATGGCTCTTCTATCTATCTTTATGCTTGAACGAAAACAAGCACATTTTCCAAAAAGTCAAACTATTTAAATTTGGTTGTACCCTCTCCCTGTCAACTCTCACTAAAATCAAAGAAATTATAAGTAATATTTAGAGATATTTGAACATCTTAAACAGCTTTTGCTAAGAATGCATCCTTCATCCACTTGTGTCGATGGCCACGGCCTCCTGTGGACAGGTATTTGACATTGTCTGCATGAAAGGAAGAAACGTGCCAACACACAGCAGAACTGGTGCCAAGCAGATTAATGTCGTAACATTCCCTCCCAATCCCACACACACACACACACACACACACACACACACACACACACACACACACACACACACACACACACACACACACACACACACACGCACACACACACACACACACACACAGACAGACACACGTGCGCGCGCAGACACACACGCAAATCAGACTTAGGCCTACGTAACACACCACCTCGCGAACAAACACGCATCTACCCACACCAACGCACACTTGCATGCATGTTTACCCACATAGGTGTGTGTTAGTGTAAGAGTGGTGCACGGCACTGTCCTAATCAGAGTGAGAGGGGCAGATGTGGAGTGACCTGCTGTCTCCTGGATGTATCTCCTCCCATCATGCTCTGTGTAATCAGAATCAACTGAATGCGTGCTTTTGCAGCCTGCCTACATGTAGGAAACACTGTGATGGCTGCTACGCTCATTGTATCTGTGGAGAATGAGGACACCTGCGCAATCATGAGTCACACGAAGTGTCGGTTATGATCATTATCATCATGATCCTCCTCCTCCTCACCTTCATACGTTCCTATTTCCAGCAGTGTGCCACTCTCCTCAAGTTCTAGGAACTCCTCCACAGACAGGAAATTGTAATCCACCCCTGGGACCTCTCCGTCTCTGGGGGGGCGGGTTGTACCTAGGGACAGAAAAAAAAAATAAATGTTTAGGTAGCTGTTAATAAGCTGCTAAATTCAATCCTTATCTTTAGGATAGAATGACAGTGTGTCATTAATGTTAAAATGCAGTCAGTGCTGCAAGATTCATTCAGCTTTTTGAGATGACCAGCCATAGCAAAGCATTCTGAAATGAAGAGGGTGATTGTAATTCAGCGCCATCACTTGAAGCACAGTGTCTGTTGAGTGGCTGTGAATATTATGTCAGGAAATTAAATCAAGGCTTTGCATCTTGAGCCATCTCTCCATCTCATGGGAAAGTGCTGCCCGCTAAGATGAAAAAAGGTCACCTTTAGCAATACACAATACAGTACAATAGTTCTGATAGTGTTATCAATCTCTCAGTTTCTTCATGGTGAGCTAGAAAATGTAAAATGGACTGACATAATACCTTTATAGTATTACTGCCAAAGTGATCCTAAGTAAATTATTAGTGATCGTTAAAGCATCCATGTTCACTGCTTGGAAGCTACACTACATTTTGAGGTGTTATTTAATTTGAGATAGCATAAACCGGGGTTTATTCTTTTGAGCAGTGATACCAGAAAAAATAATAGACTGTGAAACTCAGTATATTTGACATCATTCTGAAAGAAATGCACATTAGAAGTCTGATAATTCTCATTCAGCATTTTGGTCTCCTAAAAGATAAACCATAAGCAGCATTTTCCTTGCTGGCCCAACTGCCCTGAGCCTGGTCTCCTATTGGAGTTAATGATTAGCGGTCTGCTGTGTTTCACTTTGGAGTGAGAATACTTTATAGGAGGAAGCTGACACCAGACAATGGAGGCAGGGGCTATTGTGTCTTTGACTTAACTGAAAGGAGATGAGGTGACATGCCAGATGGTTGACGGAAGCTGTAACCTATCTATGATCAGCACAGTAGCATTTACACACACACACGCGCGCACACACACACACACACACACATGCCCACATGCCCAGAGTGATATGGGGTAAAACCTGTTCTAAACAAAGTAGACTTGAATGTAACACGTGCATCAGTGTAAACCATTGCAGGCCACATTCAGTTGCACCTCAACAAATTCAGTACATTTTCAGACTGGGGAAAAAAAAACACTACCTTATAACATGACTAAAGCTGCTGGTATAATCTTTCAGAACTGCTTGTTGGATGGTTGAATAGCTTCAGATTAATTAAAACTACACAGAAACTACAGCTTGGACAAATTGAAATTTCTATCTGATAATGAGCTGGATGAAAAACCAGAGGGATAACCTTAGTAATTACATTTAATCAGGACTGGGCATAGGTGTATGGGCCACTCATTTCAGTAGTAGTTGAGATATGTGACTCAAAAAAAAAAAACAAATGTTAACTTCATGGTCATTTCAGAAGACTTGTGAGGGGATCACTGAATTGCTTTCAGAAAGCAGATGAGTGCAGAAATTGCGCTTTTTACTGTGTTCCAGACGAGTGAGGAGTACAAAAAGACTCTTTCATGTTTATTTTCCTCAGCCTATCCAGTATGCAAGCACACAGTCTATCCCTCAAGGTACATCCAGCCCACAAACACTCCATAATAAACAAGTCTTTACCAAGCACTGTTCAGTCCTACACCTGCACTGCAAAGGAAACACTTGATTCTTTTTTTTATTTCTGCCATTTTGAAAATGTTACTCAATAGAATAGATGAGGAGGAAATTCTATGACTTAAACCATTAGCAAAAATACTCACATGAAGAAAACATGACAAATCGTCAAACTGTCCGTATGCATCTGCAAGACACTGGCAAAGTGCTGCTTTTTATTCCTCCTAGCGGATCAGGATAAGATCAAAGTAACAGTCTCTGGGAGTTTGAGTCATACTACTGGGTGGTCCCATGGTGGAAGATGATGTTTCTGAGGCTCAGTGTGCTCTAATGACATTGTCTGCTGAGCTGGGAATGAAGCTGTTGTTCAGGGCTATTCCCCACAGTGGAGAGCTCTGATAGGCTGACTAATTCTGATGTGCCTACGTTATAAAATATTAAAGGTTCTGCTACATCAGCACACCATCATGTATAAAACAGCATTCTTATAAAACATTTTTGTCTTTTAAACCCCATGAGTGGAACTACATCAGTAAAGTAAGGAACCACTCTTGTTACATGTGAGCAATTGTCAAAATGTCATCATATTTGGGTGCATTTAATAAAGTCACATCCATAAATTCCCATTCACTCTATCCCAATCCAAACAAAGTCAATGTACGCTCACTGCTTAGTTTTACTGTATCTAACTGAAGTGGAAACCATAAGATGAATCACACATTTTCTTTACTGCAAATCTACTGGTCACATTATTCCCACCGACACCAGTTCTGAAATCTGCAATCTTACTTTAAAGGATTTGTTTGAAGAAAACTGTACAGAAAATATGAGCAGCAGCATATTCCATGTTTTTTTTTTGTTTCTTTTTTTCCCCAGGGTGAAAAAAAGAAAATGAAATTTAACTATGCTTGGATCTCTTAGCAGCTGAATCACTTCAACAAAAACTGGTCAGTTAAATGCCTGGCATTTATCAACGTATTATACACGAGCAGATTTAACAGGTGGAACAATCTGATATGGCCGCATCACATCTAATGTTGCTCCAGGGCCATCACTGCAAGTGAGCAATCACTTATCTTTTTGCCTTAAAAACGATGTAAAGGTGTAACGTAGAATGTAATCATTTATATCAAGTAGTAGGTGTACTGAGTGGGAGTCTGTGTATGCAGATGAACCTATTTAGGACAAGCTGTGCTTTAGTATTTTTTTGCACAAAGGAGAAGTTTGTCTTTAAATGATCAAATCTGATTTTTTTTTTAAATAAAGGCATTTTAATGTTTAACATTGTGAAAATGGTCCATTTTAATCCAAAACACGATCTTTGCCTTTTGCAGAAACCCCCGAAGGTAAACTCTCACTCCCTTCTTCTGCTCTTTATTCCAGAGCCCAGATCAATGTGACCAGGGAATGGAATTCAAGCTAACACTTATCTGATGACACAGATCCAATAACAACATAACAATAACAGTCATTTTAATGCTACAGTTTCCCCATGCCATCGTTCAGTAATCCTCTGCTCTGAAATTTATAATATACAGTACCAGACACTTGGTACTGTATATACAATATTTCAAATTCTTTACTTTACTTTTGGACTCACTACTCTTAACTTCACAGAGAACACTGTTTGGCGGCATTTTCCCCCCTTTCCACAGTCACATGGAAATCTCTGACCCTCACAGTAAAAAAAAATAAATAAACAAGAAGCAGTCATCGTGTTGCGTTTCTTATAAAATAAACAGAGAGCACATTGTTAACGAACAGTTATGTCTGTTTTGTCGTAATCCAGCAATGAAAAATCTTACAGATGGAATTTCTGCAGTGTACTGCAAAAATCAATGAGCTGAAATAAGCATTTGATTTATCACTAAGTCATATGACAAAATAATTATAAAAAATAATTTTTAAAAGGAAAATGCCAAACATTTCCTGTTCCTTAGATGAGTATTTCTTTATCATTTACTTTCTGTTAATTATTGTATTTTGCACTTTCACATTTCAGCTACTTTGGCATCATAAATAGCAGAATAATTAATAATAACAGCAATATTAGCTAAAACCCTCAACATCCTGTTTCAGTATAAAGGAGTCTTACTTGTTAATGTCAGTGCCCACAATCCCTTGATACATTCAGAGATGTGTAAACATGATGGTGACGTGTGTGACTGATTAATACTGTGTGTTCGTATACATCGTCACATTGCCCTTTGCTCTTCCACAGAACAAATTACTTTGTGAAGCTAAGATTTGAAAACTTGGACAGTCTACTTGATGATGAGATTTGTGCCCTTAAGAACCACCGATGTCTTTCTAGAAAAGGCTCTTCTGCCAGATTATTAAACAAAAATAAAGACATTCTATCAAGTGTGGGAGATAATCTGTGTTGAATACATAGCAGAGCAGACAGAGCCTCACTGTACAGCAGTAGCAGTGAGGTCAAACTCAACTCTGTATTATCAGTGTGGTCAGTCTCTGTCTTCTCTGTCCAGTGAAATAATGACAGTGCCATAGCGAGCCCTGACCCTCGCTCTGATTAAATAAATCTGATTGTCAGCCATCAATGGACTCCATTGTTTTACTGTGAGAGAACAGCCTGTACATGCATGGATGCTGAATGTAATACAAGCACATTTGGAAACATCTTCACTTTTAAATTGCCACTAAACTTACACAAGTTGGGCCCTTGTTCATCAAGAGAACGTATGAAAAAGTGCAAGCATTCTTTTTTTTTTTCTTTTTTTGAACTTCAGCTGCAAAAACTGGTTTTCATTAAGATTATTTCAGAGAGTGGATATTAACGCTAACCCATTCAAGTCCACAGCTTAAAAATAAAGACATGGATGGATGATATTTCCCGACCACAAACACTATAAGCCTCACAAACTCATTGCAGTTTCTTGCAGAGCTGTACAGTGGATTTAATTTTTGACTCCACTGTTTCTTATTCTGCTCCTTTCCCCATAATCTCCATTTGATTTTCTGGTGAATTAAAGTCTGTGTTCTTCTGTGTACTTTGTTTTGATCTCAAATACTGCAGACCAGAACCTACATGCACAGTCAACAAATTAACAATTTTGCATTTTATGGTACGATTAAGGAAATAAAGGAAAGCAGTCAAATCTGCGGGTTTGCTGATGGTGTTTCAATTTAAATGTTTCACACTGTTGTTGAATTTCAGAAGCTTTGCTGGATACACACCCATCTTAGTTTTTAAGATCATCACGGGCGTTTGTTAATGGTGAAACCTTACTGGGGGGTGTTTAGTATTTACAATAGTGTTACACATTTTCTGAACTTTCCTGTTTGTGTTAAAATAATTTTAATTTGTGGCAATAAGCATAAAAATGGCTTATGTAAAACCTAAATCTAGCACAATGTGTTATGTGCTACTCATAAACAACACAGTCATAGTATTATATAACAGTGATGGGCTGAGACTGCTTTTTAGACAACTTGTTCCCGATAGAGAGGCTTCATGTCAGGCTTCAAGTGTACACAGGAGCTCCTTCAACAGTAACTCAAACATACTAATCTCACCCAGACTGAAGTTACCACAGGGACTCGCTGCTGACTGTGTGTTCACTACTGTTTGAACATTTGTCTTAAATCCACTCAATGTTAAGACCAGAACTGTGTTTGGTTAAAAAAAAAATATTTTTTTTAAAAAATCACTGTTTGTAAGTCTTATGTTATTTAGTAGATTGTTAACATTGTTAATTACATTTTCAATTCAATTTTATTTCTTAAATCGCTTGGCTATAATTACTTTTCATGTCATGCCAATTTTACACGTGAAGTTGTCAACTTTGTCAGAAAAATTGTGTAGTGTCCCTAACAGAGCATAACTTGAGTGCACAGCAAATATAAACATTACTTTACCATACTTAATTATTTATAACTTCTATATATCCCATGCATACTATGATACTGCTGCAGGCATAAGGACACATTATGTTACAGGCTTGTGGGATGATTTTTGTGCAGACCGTTGCAGGCTGTAGTGTCTGTAACAGTAAATGGCATACATCACAGGGCTTATATGCAATACAATATGGACAAATGAGAAACATTTTGATGTCTTACTCAGTTATGAGAGATTTAAAAATAAATGATTTTAAAAGTACAAATAAAATTATACTAAATGAATTTTCACTCATTAGTGTGTACTTGTTTTTAATGTTACACATCTGATAACCATCTTTTCTATTGTCCAAAGACAATATCCACATTGTTGCTGGGTTACTCAACATTTATCTGTATATGGAAATAAAGACATTTGCCAAAACAAAATAAGTTCTGTTGTGTAGCTAACAGGAAAAAAAAAAAAAAATCTGTGGTTTCCTTCAAAGCTGTGTATCTTTAAGAATTTTAAATAATTCACAAAATTTTACACCCTGTTTCAGAAGATGACAAATTTGCAGAGACAATCATAAAACCTACTATGTAACAGACCTATTCTTTCTGAAGCCTTCTGACCTATTAGCTTAGCATAAAGGTAGAAAACCAGCCTTTTCTACTTAACAAAAACAAAAACATAACAAAATCTATCTCCTAGCATCTTTTAAGTGTTTAATATATTATGAATATGTTATGCTGTGCCAAATTGGAGAGGGGGGGTTACATATGTGCAGGATAACTAATTGGCCATAAATAGCACAACTTGCCATTTCTGTTAATATGAATCAGGTATGCAGGTAAAAGGCTCTTACCTCTAAGTCACATCAAATGATGTTACACTATGATCGGATTTGTTGTAGGATTTGTGTATTTCTAAGATTTAGTGAGCAATAATACTTATTTATCCTGCATGTTCAGTGGTGACAGTGCAGGATAAATGACCATCCTAGAGTCTACCCCGGTCACTAATTTACTGAAGGGGAAAATAGGCGAAATGTCAAAGGGAGGAAATAGTGACCTGAAGTACTTCAGTTTCAGTTTAACTCATGAGACGAACCCAAGATTTTAGTGGGAACAATATAAACCTCTATCAAAAGCTAAACAGTGAGTGCTGAAATAACATTTATTGGAGGTGCATCCTGTACAAATAAGCTGTGTATGCTATCCACAACCAAACAGGAAATCCATCAATTGTATTCTAACAGAAAAGAGATCAGCATTTGTGTAATTTCATGTGAGATGGAGTTCATGACTCCTGCAGACTCACAGCCACTGTTAATGACTTCTTTGAGGATATTTTGCTATAAATACATACATGGGTTAAAACATGGAAATCTCAGGGTGCCAGTGAGGTGTGGATTTTCAAAATAAATGAGTGGGATAACGAGTGTGGATGCATCTTGAATAAACAAAACTTCCAGCATGCGCTCCATACTCAACAGTGAGCAGGAAATTGAGAATAACTGTAATTACTGTACTCAGATCATTTTCATTTTGCATTATTATTGTCAGGTGTTAAGTCAGACACTGTCATTTTGACACCACTGCATTGTAGGGCTCTTAGCAATAAGTAATACTTATTTGCTACGGGCACTATTTTTTTGGTTCTGTTGTACACTCATGGATACATTTACAGATTCAGAATTCAGACACCTAAATATAACTGTGCACAGTAAGTGTAGCACAATATATATTAAGTAGGAAGTGGTTTTGGACAGAGCCTAAGAGCCTACAGCCAAGCCAGCAGCTGATTGTGCTTGATGGCGACGTTTTTTATGTTAACCATCATAGCACACAAATACACAAAAGACAGCTGATGGGAATTAAAATGAATATTGCCTCTATTTGGTCAAAAACTAAAACAGTTATAGATTTGATTTGATGCTGAAACTGAAGCTGGATAAAAGTGACAGGATCACCAAGATTCCAGTTCACCCTGATGGAGAAAGTCTGTGTTTGTCATACAAATTAACAAATGCAACAGTTGTTGAAATCTTTCACTAAAAACACAAATGTCAATATCATATAAGTAGTGGACCAAGCCATGCTGCCAATATGGCTACAAAATAATATTCTACACAAAATATGATAGATCAGCCAGCAGTAGTAGAGTTATGTGATGCAGTGTGTTTTGTGGCTATATCAACAAATCACAGTGTGACTCGCTAGGACAAATCCACAGTGCTGCTTGTCTTTTATTTTTTGTTTAGTATAAGAAGGTATAGAGTGGAACATTAGAAGTATTAGGTTTAGCTATATTTTTTATACTTTTTTACAGTCCTTTAAAAAATTTTTTAGGCCATATGCATCCACGATATGGAATAGTATGAATTCCAAAAAAGGGAGAGTTTGCGACCATCTCACTCACCTCTCCCTTCACTGCGCTTTACGTTAGTTTGAAATGAACAACTATAAATGTCACTCTTCATTCAGCACTGTTTTTAAGCATCTGAGTATTTCACATTTTTCCAATTCCTCATTTGTATAACCTTTTATTTATTGCTACAAATGCTCTGCACCCCTCTTTCAGCTTCATTTTTCACAAGAAGAAAGATTAAGTGTCTGTTTCCTTTGGCTGTTCCTGAGTTTTAGTGGGCAGACCACTTGTAATGTCCACCACAAAAAGTGGATGTTTACCATCCCCTTCCTTCTGCAGAGTTTAGAAACTAAACACATAACATCCAATCAGTATCAAACTCTCCCTTAACAACGTCAATCAACTGCTCCGGTCTGTTCCCACAGGGAGGGGAGAGGAGGGCGTGCACGGCTGTTATGACAGGGAGCATCTGCCAAATGGTGGAACAGCACAGAAAAGAACGAGAGGGTGAAAGAGGATGAAGGCCGTGCCGACACACAGCTCACACAACAAAAATAATCACCTAATGGCCACGTGACATCCCTTGCAGGACAAACCACTCACACGTTCTCACTCAAACGTACAACTGTGCCTCTGGCTCGTGTGGAACAGTCTCTGTGCTGGTTTCCCTCGCATCTCCGCCTTCATGCTATTTCGGTATTATGATGTTGAGTGACTCGCATCTCGCTGTCTAAGGAGCTGGATATGTGTTTATTTGCACGTGTGTCAGAGAGAGAGGGCAAGAGAGAGAGCACCGCTAAAAGGATAAGAGTCCAGGCAAGCCTGTCCTCGCCTTTGTCACATCATTAACATTGTCTCTCTGACTGTGTCGCTGTGCTGCTGCACCACCTGAAGATTTCTGCACAATATAAAACAAACCACAGTTGGAACAAGTAGTCAATTAACTGATTAGCTGACTGAGAAAATAAATTGGTCAGTTTTGGTAATCAATTTAGGTCCTTTAACGAGCAAAATCACTCAATGTTCACTGGTTCCTGCATTTTTGAAGTTAAAGGTAAAATGCTCTACTTTTATTTATCTGTAGCTAAATCATATTTTTAGTATTGATTAATATATTACTCAAGTCTTTAGTCTACAAAATATAACTGTATTAAAATGCCTGCCACTGTTTTTCACAGCTAAATGTGAAGTCTTAAACCCCAAAATATTTAATGTACATCCATGGACTGATGAATAGATGCATAAATAGATTTAATTTACAAAATTATAGAACAGAAAAGCAGCAAACTGGCTTAATCCGGTAGTAGTTGTTTTGTCATTTTCAGTTGATTGAATAACTGAGAATTGCAGTTTCCATTTGTTGTATTGTTTAAAAGACCCTCATTTTTTAACAAGCAATTTAAACACATTCTCAGATTTGAACTCTGCTTTTCACGGTTTTATTATATTTTAAATTTGTAGATAATCAAAGAAACAAGAAATTATTCAGTGATATAAAAGTCATCAGTTGCAGCAACACACACTATTCACTTAACTCAAAGCAATCTAATGCAGTAATGCCGCATTTGTGAAGCACATTTTCCCCCAGTATGCAGAGCGATTAAATTATTGTATAATAGATTGCATGGTATTGTTATGCATTTGTGTTTTAATGACCTTCCTGAATAAGAAGTAAAGTACAGCCATTGTGTCTCTGCCTACTTTTTATCCCTGTGGTACTTTGACCTTAATTTAGCTGCAATCTGTATAAGACACAAAGTTAACAAGAAAACTCACGCAGGTTTGAGCATCCACCGTTCTCACACATGCACCGAGGAGCCCTGAACTTTTCTTGACATTACCCAAGAGAGGAGTTTAGGAGAACTCAAATCAGAAAGAAATGCAATCAGTAAGGACATTATACAGTCTTTCGCTCCCTGCTACAAAATCTGTGTGAAGTCTAACAGTGCTGATGTGAGAATAGTGCAGCTAATACTCCAATGCATTAACAACCAGAGAGTGGTAGTCCTGAGCCCTGACTCCTGCATGTGCTGGTCAGGCAGCACCCTCACCTAAACTAAACAGTATTAGAGCAAATCCAGTAGTGACAACCTGACTGAACAAGTTATCTCTTCCTGTGTGCTGCATGTGAAAAAGGGCAACCTTGGAAAATGTCCCAGCCTTTTCCAGATAGAGACAAAGAGGACAGAGGTATCGTGTAAATACACATATATAGTGTATTCAGAGTGTGGACTATAAATATCAAGCTAGTAAAGCCAGTTTCTGTCCTCACTGGCAGTTCATAAAAAGCTCCGGAGCAGGGGACATGTGTCCCTGAAGTGGCCTGTTTGAGTGCATGCTGTGACCCACATCCTTACTCCTAATACTGGGCCACTCACTCACTGCTACTGAACATGCACCATAAACTGCAGGAGCATCTGAGCTGTGCTGTGAAATTAATTACAGACCTTGAAGTTGCACACCTTAGAGAAATGTTCTCACCTTAGACTAGATGCTCTGAGTATTGAAATAATGATGTTAAATGGACATCCTCATTCATTCGCACATATAGCGACCGCCTTTGTCTCAGAGAATACGAGCGTTAAGAGGACGTATGCGATGAAGACACAGCTCAGAGAAGCAAAAGCAAAGCATCTCTCAGTTAGGTGCCACAAATAGAAGATAAGGCTGAGATGGCATTTTTTTTTAACAATTATTGTAATGATGGTGCTAGCAGTACTCTCTACAAGCCTCTTCCTAGACATGTCTTGACATAAATATAATGACTGATTTATTTATGCATGTTCTCTCATGATTACATGGATTACACTGACCAAAGATCATTGTATTTAAGCTTTCTCATGAAATCATATAGAGAATTGCTTTAGGTGACGCCATATATATATATATATATATATATATATATATATATATATATATATATATATATATATATATATATATATATATATATATATATATTTCACATTAACTTCCACTTCCACTTGCACAGTTAAAAAAAAAAAAAAATCAAAAATGTAATTTATCTTAAGTTTGACTTGGGTCTAATTTAGAGTTTGCATTCTCCAAATCTTTTTGAAGGCTTCTGCTGCTGCACACTGTAAATGAGCTCCCACACGAGTGATGAGTGGCAAAACATTTAGAGGCCATTTTATCTAGCTTCAGAGAAAAGCAGATTCTAAGGCCATCTGGCTTCTGAATCTTTTACAATGCACAAGGCTTAACTTTCACTGTTTTGGCAGTGCAAAATCCATATTTTTCATCTTATATTCCTCTACATCATCATCACAAATACTGAGCTAAGACCGACCCTGTGAGTATTTCCACAAAGGTCAAGGATAACCATTAAAAAAAAAAGTTTTCTAATGCTAAAAAGTCTTTTACTTTATACTGTTAAAAAAAGATTTCTGCTTGCAATAAAGCTGCACGGCAGCCTTTTCTGCTGGGCTGATGAAAGCTGTGTAAGTTTGTGCTGCCAGAGAAGCTGTTGTCTGTGGAGGCTGACTAAATATTTCATTCATATAGCTGAGTGAATATTTGTATTGTATAAAAGTGGTTCAGGCCTACCAGGGATATCCACATTTAACATAATGCACTATACATGAGCATAAGGAACAAAAGTGAGATCTGGTTCTAATCTTGAACTTTTGAATTAAAACTGCAAAGAATGCAGAGATTTATCAAGTCTTTGGTTTAAAATGCACTTTATTATAGTGTTGTTTTGTAGATACACAACTAAACAACATGGAACGGCAAGGTTCTTGTGACCTGGATCTCCTCCTTTATTCAACCTGAAATATCCCAAATACTGGATTTCCAGATGCGTTGCTATCCAGTCTTTAAGTCCGACGTCCAAATGTTCCTAAATAAACAGCAATGGCACAACCAATGACTGTTCACTATTAAAGATGATTGTAACATACCTTATCAACTGCAACCATTTTCGCTTGTCTTTCTCATCGGTAAAATGACAGCTGAGTGTGTTTTTCTCGAGTCGGATCGATTAAAACAACCAGGGACACAGCATTGTGGCATATTGATCACGTGACAGTTTGGACCTGGAAATGGAATTGTATGTCATCACTTAACAACCAGATAGTAACTGGCTACCTAAACTACCTATATCCAATTTAGATCACCAGTTAACCTACAAAGCATATCTTTGGGAAGAAGCCAACACAAGCACAGGGAGAACATGGTGACCAGTGGATCTTCTTGATGGGAGGCGACAGTGCCAACCACAGTAACAACATGCCACCATTGAAAGCCACCTTTGATTTTTCCAGAACTGATGGGTGAAAACGACTTAAGATGATGAACATCGTAACATGATATCTCCTTTACATTAGCATATTAGCATTTAGCTCAAACAGCAGAAGCATACAACCGCTTGCATGAACTCTTTATGATGCGTATGTGCCCTGGGAGGACAGCCTATCCATCTCTCATGAATTGAAGAAAGCAAAGTACCAAGATTTGGTTGGTGAGGCCATTGCCACAGGATGACATGCAGCCTTATTTCCCATCAAAGTTGGCTGCTGCAGTTTCCTGGCAACATCAGGGAACTATTTCTTTCAGAAGATCAGCTTGGAACCCCAAGAGCTGAAGAAAGCCATAGGGGAGACAACCACGGCAGCTGAGACCAGCTCCACATGGTTATGGCTGGCCAGAGCTCACAGGTGAAACCCTTCTGCAGGTGAAAGCTACTTGTCTTTACTGCCCTACTCAGGGGAAGCATACAGGTTAAAGGGTAAAATGCTGCTGACCATGAGATACCCGCTGAAACTATGGAAGGGTTCCCAATAAAACAAGCATTTGAACCACCTCTCCACCAGACAATCAGGTATAGGCATCTAGTTGCTTCAGCAGTTTTGCTTTTAGCAAAGCATCTTTGATTATTTAACCTATATTTCATATATTAACACAGGTAATATTATTAGATGAAAAAAAAAAAAACGCACGCTAACGTTCTCTTATCGATGTACTTCTCTGTACTGAAGAAACACCAGCACGGTCTATACATTACTAGAATTGGGACCTACTTAACCTGCACAGACTGACAGTAACCCATGATTAGAAGACCCACCCAAAACCCTGAATTTGTAGACTATTACAGCCGTTTTACTTGAGACTCTGTTCAGTGTACAGCACTGAATGGCTCCTGTGTGTGTCATTTCAAGAATGTTTCAAAAGCATAAAATAACATATTTATTATTGTACCAACTCAGGTTGTACTCAGGTGGCCAAGCCAAAAAGTGTGGTTTGAAGAGTTTGTTTTTTACCGAAGGGAAGCCATGAGATAAGCCTCTGCTTCTTACTGTAACTTCTGTTCTTGTAATTTTTTTTCCCATCAGAATTTCACACAGACTTTCCTCATTTGATGTTTCTATTTGTATTGAAAGGTGAAGTGCAGGATGTCAGGCTAAGGGTGACTACATCCTCTGCTCCACTTTCATGTTGTCCTGTTCCGACCTTTGGGTCCGTCGGGTTCACTGTTACCTGTGGCCAAGATAACATGAATACCTCTCCAACTACAATCACGTGGCCTCCAGCTCTGTTCACCTGCTCAGAATTTTGCTCCTATATATATATATATATATATATATATATATGATATATATATCAGATATAAAAGACACAAACTGCCAGTGACAGTGAAATCTTAATGTTTGTAAAATGATGAAAAAACCAACATCCCTCACATGCACACACCACTGCCACTACACCAATAATCACATCCAAACACACACACACACACACACACACACACACACACACACACACACACACACACACACACACACACACACACACACACACACACACACACACACACACACACACACACACACACACACACACAAATCCAGGTGAATATCGTCCTCCTGAGTATTAACAATAGGCAGTGGGCTGACAGTACTCTGGTGACATCTGATACCCTCAATTGCCTTCCTGCTGTTGATGGTCTGGGGAGCTTCCACTCATTGTCTAACACAGACATACACAAAGTTGTAGACACACACAGAGACACACGCACACCGGTTCAGCCAAACATCTGCTGTTTTTAACCCCTGCTGGTTGTGAGTGTGAGCGTAGTGGGGGGGGAGAACACAAAAGAACAAGCACTGACCTGAGAGCGAGAGATTAACCTGAAGACTGGATTTTTTTTTTTTTTTTTTTTAGCAAATTAATGTCAAACAATGCTCTGATAGTTTCAGTAATGAAAACAACAGCTGGATTATTTATTAAATTAGGGTGATAATAAAATGAAACAACAAACTTTATATTTTTAAGACACCTAATCTTGTCACAGCTGCTTGTAACTGTCTTCTGTGCAGCATGTAAACCGTAACAAGAGTATATATTTGGAATTGTTTGCAGCATAAACACACTGTGTTGATGGGGAGGTGTGTGTTATGACAACAGAGGCTGAAAGCTGACGTTAGAAGAACTTATGAGAACATCTGAGAACAGACAGAGCAGAAGGAGGGGCAGAGAACGCAAACAGTCACACAGGGAGTTAGCATGAAACTCTCTTGGGCCTCTAAGCCAATTACTGGAGCTGCATTGATTGAGGGAGCACTTTAAGGCCTCATCTACACAAGTAGTCCCTTAATACACTGGTCAGATGATGGAAGCATCTCAACCGCAAACTATGGTTAGAAGGCCATTTGCATCCATTACAGTGTCAGCTGGACAATCTTTTTAGCAAAGCTAACAAGACTAATACAGAATAGTACAAGATATTTTTCAATTTCAATTCAATTTAAGGTTTTAGGAACATAGTTTGAATCTCAGTTAATTAAAGGACGCAACTTCATCTCGATGCTTGAAGGCTAGAAATCTGCTGCTGTTGCTGAGTTGGCCAGGTTCTGGACCTGTTTTCCTTAGTCCTGACCAGGAGACCAAGGTGAATTTTATGTCCTGAGTGCCATGGCTGTGTTCAATCAGCACTTCAACCCCCCCCCCATTAAAGGAAATGCTGGCCCATAATGATTGATGAAGGGGAACAGGGAGAGAATCAATGTAGTAGCGGCCCTCAGATTAATGATTAAGCAAATAGCAATCCCACTCCAGAGCCTATCAAAGGCTGAGGTGCAGCTAGGAGCACGCCACGCTGTAGCCGGTTCAGTTAACTACCAGTATGTTGGAGATGCTTCAGCAAGGTGCTTCTCCCACAACAAACAAGCAAAAAAATGCAAATAAATGGCAGATTTTAAAAAGACATTAAAACTCTTTATCAAAAAGAAGCAGGTGGTTGATGCGTGTCACCTCTGTGTATGGATGTCAGTACTATTTTAGTAGTAAAACTGTATGTGAGAGTATGGACTGCCTTCAATTGATTTATGAAATGTCAAGAAAGGATTCTAAGTAATGATGCAAAAGGTTTTTTTTCAGTTTCAGCTTCTCAAATCTGAATATTTCACTCTTTTGTCTGTTTTACATGATTAAATTAAATATGTTTATGTTCTGGGCTGTTTGTCAGAGAGAACAAGCTACTGCAGGGCCTGGAGGATTTTTGTAAATGACATTTATTTTCACTACTTTTTTTTTTTTTTTAACATTTTATAAATTAATATGATCATGAAAATAATGATCATATTAATCAAGAAAGAAAATAACTAGGATAGCCCTGCTATTATACATGAACAAATACCTTTTTTGATTGATATATATATTTGTTTGGGTTTGACGAGATTTTCCCATTTGAGTCAAAATGTTACCGTCTTTACATTATTTTGTAAGAAGAAAAAAAAAAACATCTTATGACTGTTAATGTTTAGACAAGGTTGAACATTTAAGACTTCAAAGACTTTAATGCATCTTTTATGAAATACAGAACAATCACGCTATTACAACAAAGTATTTTTGCCAGCATGTGTAGCACTTCTATTTATTGGCACTAGAATACAAAGTTTTCAAGCAATATTTATTTATGTAGAGGGCAGGTTGTGTATCAAAGAGCCTATTTTAGTTTATTTTACAAAATAAAAAAAAAAAAAACCCAAAGTGGTTTCTCACTGTTATTGTTTCTATAAAGGAATGATGGAGTTGCCCATTAAAGAGAAGAAGGGCAGAGGGAGAGAGGCCAGACACACAATACTGCTGCTGCCCAGCACAACAGGGCATTCTTTCAGCTCGCGCCACAACAGTCCTCGCTGCTAAGTCCAGCCGCTATTCTCCTGCTGTTTCCCCAGCTCCCTCCCCATCTCTCCCCTTTCAAAATGGGGGAGAAGCGTGAGGGAGGGGGACTGAAAATGAATAGTGGCCAAGCACATAGAATCTGAAGCATCATTTGCTGGAAATCTCCTGAAATAAATAAAGATTGCAGTCCCCCCCCCCCCCCCCCCCCCCCCTTTCCTACTAGAAACCAGTGCTTTGCTGCAGAAAGAACAGGATAGGAATGGAAGGAAGGAGCTTTCATTTAAAAGGTAAAGCTGAGACAACAGATTAGCTAGTGCACAAGGAAGGGTGACTCAAGGGGGGGGGGG
Organism: Archocentrus centrarchus; assembly: GCF_007364275.1. NCBI lineage: Eukaryota > Metazoa > Chordata > Actinopteri > Cichliformes > Cichlidae > Archocentrus > Archocentrus centrarchus. The sequence goes on from NC_044352.1 coordinate 14,927,943, forward strand.
GAATGGAAAGGTGGATGATAGAAATAAAAGGATGTAGCTGCAGAAGCCAGGGGCAAGGCAAACTGTCCTCTAACGGCAGTGTGTCAACAGATCTGTGTTTAAATTAAGCTGCTAATCAAACACCATCTCAGCCTGACAAAAATGCATGTGTGTGCAAGTAGAGATCCACCATCATCAAAGATACACAGCACAACACATTACAGCTTATCAATATCACACCACAAATCTGCATAAGCACTGATTCCCACAGTCTCTTTAAAAAAAAAAAAAAATATCCACCTGCCTGTATTTCTGCCTCTGTGCATCCATCTACTCTCCCCACCCACATCTCTTCCAATGTAATCCCGGAAGGCAGGGCATCACTCCCAGGAGAAGAAGTAAATGTCACAGAATTACCTCTACACTGCTGCTTCTGTGTCTGTCCTTTCTACACGTTCTTCCAAAGAAATATTCCAAAAGATAAATCCAATCAGGTTAAATTCTGCTTTCCATGCTCCATCCAAACCATCCATGGATCATCCAGCTGTCTGTGAGCAAGTGCTAGCTTCCAGCTTGCAAACTCATTGAGGCAGGCAGCTAGTAGGCAGCTGCCGTTTTTCTTCAAAGCTCCACAAGCAGAGCAAATTAGAAGCCCAGCCCAGCTTAGAGGCTAAGCCAATGTGAGCTATTCACACTCCAGTTCCTGTCTGAGGCCAATGGCTGCAGCCCCACAGCCCCTTGCATACTCCCGCCCACTGTCACCCTCCCTCTCTCTTTCTCTTGCTCTCTTCCTCTCCTCTGCCTTTCTCTTCTACCCTTCTCCAGCTATCTTAGTCATAAATATAGACTCTTGGCATTACCTAACACATGGTCCCTCATGATATACAGCCAGCTTTGTGCAGGTGCCTTGACTGAGAATACCTCTCTAGGGTTGAACACTGGGTTAAAGAAGGATATAGAGCACAGACAGATGAGAGGGGCATACAGTAGAAGAATAACACCATACAAATAAGTGTAAATGCTAATGACCCAGTGTTTGCTGGTTGGATCTGTTTACTATCCTTTGCCAGATGAGTCTGTGGGGCCTTGACTTGATTAGGAACTTTGTGGGATTAGGAGCAAAACAGCTGACCAAAGGAAACCTTGTACCTGGCATCACAGGCCTGTACCTGCACAGACATGGACTGCTGCCCAGGCATCCTGACCACAAAACCCCAGAGCTGCCCTGAGGGAAGAGGACTGCAGGTTTTAGTTAGGATTCACATGGTCCAACCTCAACATAAGCCCTTACCGTACCACAGGTAAAAGTAAAAAAGAAACTTGGACACTGCTGCAGTGAGGGACTGGACTTGCCGAGATGGCAATGCTCACCCCCACAGAGAGGGCTTCATCAGAGACTACCTCCAGAATTTAGGAGTGGAGAGGATGGAATGGCCTGCCTGCAGTCCTGACCTCAACCCAACCCACTAGTGTTCAACTGGGTTGAGGTCAGGCCTGCCTGCAGTCCTGACCTCAACCCAATTGAACACTAGTGGGATCAGCTTGGAAGTGCTGTTCATTCCAGAGTGACCAACACAACCACACTGGCTGACTTGCGACAAATGCTGGTTGAAGAATGAGATGCCATCCCACAGCAGTGTGTGATCAAGCTGGTGACCATAGTGAGGAGGAGGTGCCAAGCTGTTGTGGCTGTGTATGGTTCTTCCATATGCTACCGAGGCCACTGTTTGTTTGTTAAATTAATAAACTGTTAAATTGCCAATATGTCTTGTTTCTTCAGACTTCAATCATCCAATCCAATAAATGACACCAAACAAGAGTCAATAAAAGAATAAGCTGTTTGGCATTGGCTGAGAAGATTTGACAAGTTTTTCATGGGTGCAACCCACATACTCAACTCTGCTGCTCAACCCATAAATGCATTTTCTTTAAAATGTGTCACCATTTAAGGGGAAATAAACTGGTTTCCCAACAATACAAGATTCATTTGCCAACTTTTTATGCTAGTTAACTACACTAATGGAGCAAAGATTTGTGTGCAATTCAATATCTGCGATGGCTTTATTAAGAATAAGGGAGTGTTACATGAAGCTACATGAAGACGGAGTTCTATGAAAGTTAAAGCATATCCAATTGTAGAGAATTTGAGCCACAGTCACGGTCATTGCTTGGAGGAACCGGCTAGCTAGAATGTAGGCTCGCTGGCCACCACAGCAGATCCAGATCATCACGAGACACTTACACACAGACTGGTCTGCTGATCATAACAAAGAATCCTTGTTCGGTATATTAAACACAGTTTAGTTCAAATTCTTCAAAGACTTTTAATCATCACACACAACAACAGCTAACCAGTTAGCTATTTTAAAAAAAATATTCTATAAACACTGTAGCTATAGCTGCCTTATTTAACAGTCCCAAGATCTTATTTTGTTCCATGTGGGGCAAAGGTCTCCTACTTTTGCTGAAGTACGACCACAGTCTGGGACTGCAATCACCCCAAACCCAACAGAGAAAACTACAGTACATGAAACACTTCTCAGGCTCTGGCTCATTATGGGGCCTGATCACCTTAACTTGACCTGAGTGACTGGGGTGAGCCTCTCAATAGTTTTCACATCCTTACTCGAGTATTCAAAAGATCAAAGGATGATTGTCTTATATGAGCTCGGTGGGGAAAGAAGAAGGAGGATTTTAAATAACAATAGCCTCATTTTATATTCATGATCACAATGCTTCTTCAGCAGGATTGATTAAGTTGATCTAAGACAAGGGTACAGTTTGTTCTAAACGCCTGGTGCAGGAACAGGAACAGAGGTTGTGCTTTGGTAATGGTAACGTCTGGATAATGTACCATAAGAAAAAGGCCTGACGAGATTGTCAATAACAAAACATCAGAGACCACAGCCTCCGGCGCTGCCTTCCACCCACTTGCCAATCACACTGACAATAAACAAGAAGGATGATTTGCAGTTCTTTTGGCCTGTGTATATATTATGTGATTTACATTAATGGTAGGAAATAACTGCTATTTGTGACTGTATCTGTGAAATGTACTAAATACACCAACACATGCATAAAACATAAACCTCACACACAAAGTCCTTGAACACATAGAGGCTGCACCTGTCCTCATACATCATTACTATGCAAAAACACATATTTGCCCAGCTTCCTCAGTGAGCTTAGAAGTCATCATTTTTCCTTCTTTTGCCTTTTCTAGAGAGAACTGTGTGTTAACGCAGCTGATATTTGGTCACACGAACAAAATATGTGTATGTGAAAAGAAGGCAAACAGAAGCTGGGGCCCACTCATCCGTTACAAGAATGAATGGCCATCATTAGCATGAGGCTCCCCAGCAGCACCCTGCAATGCAGCGACACACACAATGGCGAGTGCCACGCTTCCCCCTGCCGTTCCCCCCAGAGAAGCCCTTTTGTTTGAGCAGCATCTGGACCTGACCTCCTTGTATTCAAGGCTGATGACCCCCCTCTCCGTTCCCTCTCAGCTCTTCATGTCGTCTCTTCTCTCCTGTCCTAACCTCTTCTTAAAAACCTGCTCTGCTTCTAGAGCAACCCCCTCCTCCTCCTATCCTCTCCTTTCCTATACCCTGTCTGTTTATCACATACAGCCCCCCCCAGCTAAGGAGAACAGCAGCCATGTCTTGCTTCTTGAAAAGAAACTGAGTATTAGTGGGCCTTATACAAAGCCTGCAGGGTGAATTAGAAAACCAAAGAGGAAAAAGCACCAGGGCTACTGGCCATCTGTCTCTCTGGGTTGGACGTGCCTGCTCCAAGTGTGCCTGCCCCCCCTTTCCCTCACATAATTCCCACCCCTACCCCCACCTTCCCTGATACCCTTAGCCTATATACACAGCATCAACCACACACACACTGCCATGCATACATCACAGGCTTTGGATGGCGGATGATGATGAGAGTGAAAAAAAGAAGAAGGAGCGAATAAGGATAGAACAAGGAGCTGCCACTTGCCTGGATGCAGAGAGAGCCTGGAGCCAACAAATCAACCCGTAATCCCTTTCTTTGTGTGAACGGCAAACAGAGAAATTTGTCTCCCACAATGACTTCCCCAAGATCGGCAGTAGAGTGGAAAACAAGGAAGCGAGGGAGTGAAAGACAGCAAGGAGGGGAGGGAGAAAGAGAGAGAGAGAGAGCAGGAGATGGAGGGTGAGAGCAGTAGAGGCAGGGAGACGGTGGGAGCAGCTAGAGTGTGACAGAGAGAGACTGAGGAAGGCAGCAGCCACCGCCGAGCCACAGGAACGCTGACACTCACAGGAGGATTTGATGTGAAGAGAGGAGAACGATAGAGCGAGGGAGCAGAGAGAGAGAGAGGGAGGGAGGGAGAGATCAGGTGGGGGAGGGAAGATTGGTTCACTCTGTGGCTCAAAACGCTGGGATAACACAGATAACCCTCATCCGCAAGCAGCAGCTGTAGATGTGAGAGGGAAATGAATCCCACGAGACGGCGACTTTTCTATCAATTGTGACATTTGCTGCACATGATAACAATACCCATCTGTATCGGTGGGGATATGAGGGAGAGGCGGGTGGGTCAATTCAGGGGTGCTCTTCCTATAAACACACATACACACGCGCGCACATGCCCAAAAGCAAAAAGAAATACCTCAGATAGTGTCGGAGCTAAAGGCACCTGTTCGAGTCAAGCAAGGGGAGAGAGAGCAACACATGTACTCAGGAAAGGGGGAGGAGACACGAGAGACAGACAAAGGAAGCACAGGGCTCAGAAGTGTGTCCTTTATTTGACTGCTTTTGTTATTCTGCTTTGTCATGCTATAAGAATATATTTGCATGTGTGTGCGTGTATGTGTTTGCATATGTGTTTGTAGGAGAGACACAAAGGAGGTGGCAGTGAGAGGAGGTCGCCAAAAGGGAGAGCAGGAGGAAGAGGGAGAGGGAGAAAGGGGTAAACAATATTAAAAATTTCAGTGTTCGACTGACCAGCATTATGTTGTGGCCCATTTTGACTGTTGCAGTCATTATCAGAAAAATAAAATAACATGACACACACACACACAAATATAAGTGTGTGTAAATAAAAATTCCCCATTCACTCTGTGGGTGGCCTTTGTCCTTCATGCTCATATTGGGTATTGGAACGTCTATCACTACAGCTTTCTTCCTCTGCTTGTCCAGTTGGTTAGTCATCACCAGTTTCTTCGTCTGTATCTGGAAGTCCCACAGGGTGGTTAGCGCAGTCATACTCAGCCACCTTTGGGACATATCCCATTTTGACCTCAGGACTTCCAGGCCGTACTGGGCAGCAATGTTCCTGCGTACTGTGCCAACCACTTGGTTATGGTGTCTATGTATGCCCAGCCTGGTAGCATCTGTGCTGAGTGCTTGTTCCTGCCATGATTAGTGCCGTCGTGCTGTCTTTCAGTCTAGCTTTGTCAGCCATTGGTTGGATTTTTTGATATCAGCCACTTGTTCTATCTGCTGGTGGAACATGCCATGTCGCCTGTCCTTCCTCTTCTTTCTCAGGTTTCTGCTGCCTGAGGTACTCACTAAGCACACGATCCTTTGTGGCTATCTTCCTGATGTATTCATGGATCTTTGTTGTTTCATCCAAAATAGTGGTTCTGACACTCACTAGTCCTCGGACTCTTTGCTTCTGCTTAGCGTACAGTCTCAGGGTGCTGGATTTGGGGTGAAACCCTCCATGCATGGTAAGGAGCTTTCTTGTCTTGATGTCAGTGGCTTCTATCTCCTCCTTTGGCCAGCATATTACCCCAGCAGGGTATCTGACAACTGGCAGGGCATAGGTGCTGATTGCCCAGATCTTGTTCTTTCCATTCAGCTGACTCCTCAGGCATTGCCTTACTCTCTGCAGGTAGCTGGCAGTTGCAGCTTTCCAAGTGGCCTCTTCATGGTTCCAATTTGCCTGTGGGCTTCCAAGGTATTTGCAGTTGTCCTCAATGTCTGCAATGTTGTCTTCTGGTAGTGCAATCCCTTCGGTTGTGACTACCTTCCCTCTCTTTGTTACCATCCGACTTCACTTCTCCAGTCCGAATGACGTTCCAGTGTCATTGCTGTAGATTCTAGTGGTGTGGATCAGTGATCAATGTCTTGTTCAGGCATACAGTTTGATGTCATCCATGTAGAGGAGGTGGCTGATGTTTGCTCTATTCTGTAGTCAGCATCCGTAACCTGACTTGTCAGCGATCTGGCTGAGGGGGTTCAGACCTATGCCGAACAGCAGTGGGGACAGAGCATCTCCTTGGTAAATCCTGCACTTTATGGTAACTTGTGCATTTGGCTTGAAGTTAGCCTCAAGTGTTGTTCTCTACATCCCCACTGAGTTCCTCATGAAGGCTTTAACTGTTGATCTTGTATAGGTCTAGGCATTCCAGGATACATGTGTGAGGCATTAAGTCATAGGCTTTCTTGTATGCTTGTATGCTCTATCTCTCTGCCCTATAGCTGCTATGATGCCTGACAGGAGTTTCCATGTTGTGCTGAGGCAGGTTCTTCGCCGTTAGTTGTATGGGACTGGTCCCTTCTGGGGATCCTTGGGAATCAGGACTGTCCGGCCTTCAGTCTTATATATACATGGTGGTCTTCTGCTGCTGTAGCCCATTTGCTTTGAGGTTTGAGGTGCTATGCATTTAGATATGCTTTTCTGCATACTTTTACATTCTCCTCTGACCTCTGGCATCAACAAGACATTTTCACCCAGAGAACAGCCACTTGCTGGATATTTTATGTTTTTCCAATGTTTCTTTGTAAACCTTAGAGAAGGTTGTGCAGGAAAATTCCAGTAGATCAACAGTTTCTGAAATATTCAGACCAGCCCATCTGGCACCAACAACTATGTCACATTCATAGTTTGAACTTTGAAAACACATCTTTTTTTTTTTTAATGGAAAAAAATTATGCTGATATCTATACTGATATGGACTGGGTAATATGTTATGAATCAAAGGATGCCACATCAACCTACAGAGACCTGAATTCAAGGACACCCTGAAAATCAAAGTGAAAAAATTATGCAGCAGGCTAGTTCATTTTGCTAAAATTTTATTGCAGTAACTCAAAATGGTACTCAGTAGTTTGTATGGCCCCCACATGTTTGTATGCAAGCCTGGATAGTCTGAGGTGTAACCTGGCGGCATCGGATGGACCAAAACATAATGTCCCAGAGGTGTTCTGTTGGATTTAGGTCAGGCGAGCAGGAGGGCCAGTCAATAGTATCAATTCCTTCATCCTTCAGGAACTGCCTGGATATTCTCACCACATGAGGCGAGGCATTGTCGCACACCAGGAGCAACCCAGGACCCACTGTACCAGTGTAGGCTCTGACAATGGGTCTACAGATTAATCCTGATAACCTATTGTGCCGTTGCCTAGCCTGCAGAGGTCTGTGAGCCCCTTCATGGATATATGTGCCCAGATCATCACTAACCCACCACCAAACCGGTCATGCTGAATGATGTTACTAGCAGCATAATGACCTTCAGTGTTAGTGTTTTTGCTAGTTGGCTATCTTTCACACAAACATAACGTGACACATTGATATTACCTGTTTCCTAATATGGGAGCTATGGGAGTTATGTTAAATTAACCTTAGTTGTGTTTTTTTGTTTTGTTTACCTCATTTTGAGTCAGGCCCTGTGTAGTAGCTACTTTTCTTACACCATTTTCAATTTTATGACCATTCTTATAATTTTTTATTCAATTAAAATGTATTAAAAAATTACTTTTTACACCTTTGTCCCCATTTTTTATTTCAATTTGAATTTATTTAGATCATGTAACAATACACAGAAAATAATTTAAGAAAATGAAGAGAGGCAAGAAATATACCAAATAAAGCAAAATACACTCCAGTATCACTCTCCTATTCTCATTCAGTTTACATATCAAAAAGGAGTGGGAAGAAATACATACTTATTTAATCCCGCCCCTTCTCCTTAGTTATAAGTTAATATTTATCCAGCTTCCTTATTGAAGCCTACATCATCTTGTTTTGTTTTTTCCCCCATTTTTGGCCGCAGCGGCTTTTTTTTAATCTGTAGTGGAGAGAGACAGGAAATGGGGGAAAGACACGGGGGAGGACACGCGGGCAAGCTGGCGACAGGCCGGGACTCGAGCCTGCACCGCGGCTTCACCACTAAGCCACCCGGGCATCATCTTGTTTTTACAACTCCATAACTTTACCTCCATAACTTTACCTCCACACATTAAAGCCAAGTAACTCCATTTATGTAATGTTAGTTGAAAAATCAAAATCAGGATGAAGTAGCAACAATATGCTTTATTGTTTGGTTCCTGACACTGATACTAAGTCATGTTAACAGGGAAGTTTAGTTATGTAGAAGCTTGTTGTACAGGACTGTCTTTTATGTTAATGGCTGATCATTTACACACTTTATCGGAAGTCTAAGCATGTAGACAGTGTAACAGCTCTGAAAACAAAGAGGGTCTTTGAGAGAAACATCTCACTCCTCGCTGACTTTATAGATTTAACATAACCTAAAGTGGCTCATGATGACTCTTCAGTTGCACTGACACATTTCCTCTGTAGCTTTTACCAGTCAACTATTATAAAAATTCAACCTCTTAATAAAGGCACACTTAACTTCTTACTCTTAAAGACAATTTAAAAGGTTTCACTGAATCTGCTGACAGTTATCTCTAAAAACCAAGGGAATCCCAACTTTTTTGGTCTCTGGTCCCAAAAAAATAAGTACTTGGGACTCATCACTCATCATTTATGGCCTGACTTTTAGAGACACGGAGCTGTGACTACAGTATATGTGACTTACCTTTTTTAGATGCTGAAGCTGTTACATTAGCATTTCACTCATGTTAAATATTTTATAGATTTATCTATTTATCTTAACATTTTTTTTAATATTCTGAAGAAGGTACAGTATATGTATCCATGATTTCTCAGGGGAAATAGCAAATAGTCAGAAAAATAGCAAAAAAATTCAATCATCTGGGCCTCTCTCAGACCACCTTGCAGCGGCATCACTTTGTAATTACTCTCCTGTTGTTTCTTTTTTTGTTTTGATGTTTATGTCAACACAGTCCTAGCACGCAGGGGCCTCTCCATCATACGATGAACTTTGCAAGAGCCCAACATACTCATCACATAATCGGACAGGAATCTATTTTCAATATATCAGAACATCATAATCCCAGGCGGGGCACCGGGTGAGGCTCAAAGAGGCGGATTTACCAGTCACATGGCTGAATGCAAGAGAAGGATAGATACCCAGAGACTGAGGGGCAACGAGTGAGAAAGCAAAGAACAAGAGAATGATGCAGAGTGGGGAAAAAAATCCATTAGACTAGAAGCCACATTTTATTAGGAAGCACTGCAATGCAAACAAATGCAAACCAACACCAAGTCCCATTTCAGAGGAACAGGGATAAGTGGCCCTGGTAATGCTGATCCCTTTTTTGCCTGGTTAATTAATGTCTGTAAATATGATAATCAGATAGATTTCTCAAGGGGAAACACATTAAAAGACACACGCAAGCTAAACACATTTACTGTGCTGCATCGCTGAAATGCTTAAGGCCTCGAGTCTCGTGGCCAACACAATTCAAGCAGAACGCTTTGGAAACACAAACATGACATGAGTACAGTAGGAAAATGAACTGAGTAAAGCTGGGCTGTGTCACCCAGCCGCATATCCAATTGTTTGTGACGTAACTGAGCCCAGCTGTGGAGTCTGGCACAGAGTGGGGTGTTTGGCTTGAGCCACGCTTTTTGTATCTTTCACAGTGATGTGAGACAGCTGCAAAAATGGCGCTCTGGCGTGGTCAACACAAGTGGCTTTAATGGGCAGTAATAAGAAAAGTGACAGCGAGGGTGTTTGGAAAATGTATGTTTCTCTTTTCCCTCATTAGAAGCAAAGCTTGTGAGAAATTTAGATGATGACAAGGACATAAAGAGTAACAGGATAATTTATAAGGAAAAGAAAAGAATTCAATTAAAAAGAAATAAAAACCGTCAGTAAATAAGCCATAAAACAGTGGGTCATTAAAACAAGGATGAAGAAATCATGTGAAGAGAAGAAAAATACTCACAAGGCACAGCATGACGATACAGGTTGGCTCGGATTGTCTTCTGCAGTTCGTGGTCAGGAGAAGACTTCTGAAACCTCAAGCTCAGGTAGTGCTTCAGATCCTTGTTGAGCTTGTGACCTGGAAAACACGGACAGGCAAAAAGAGCTCAAGTAAATAAACCTCAAAAAAAGGACATCTTTTCACTGCTGACATGTTTTCATTCAACCTCAAGTAATGTCATGAAAGGCCACGACATTTCCATCGTTCAATCATTGACGGAGCACCACAAAGGCTTTTTTTTTTTCTTCCTCAGACATTAAATGAAAATTACTTATTACATGAAACATAAAGAAAATTACTATGGGCAAATGTAAAGGAAGGGCTAAGGCCATGTCAACAGTTTGAGTACAGCAGAGAAACACACACAGTATTATCCAGGCTTGGATAATTGTTTAAAAGAGTCTCCGATTGGTTGGAATATTCAGGCACACTCATCAACCATCCAATCAGGCGTGAGGATGCTGCTGGCTGAGTTTGAACAGAGCTCCGGCGCTCACAATGGGGCCAGATGGTCAGAGCTCACTCTCACGCCAGGGTCTCATTTAGGACCATTTAATGATCTCCAAATATATCATCCATGTCTGGGAGAGCTGGCAAGCAGTTTTTGGGGGAGGTGCCATGGCCTCCTGTCGGCCTCAGTTCATAGTAGAGGAGTATCTCCTGGCTCTGTGCTTCAGGATGCCAGGGTCAGTGTCCTTACTGGGTAGGTAGTGTTTACTTTACAGCTGGACTTGGAAGGAATTTAATGCTGCAGAGAAACAAAAAAGAGCCCATTTTTAGCTCCTGTAACATAACATATTACGATATGAAACAAAATATATCGAAAAGGTAGACAGATTTGATCAAATTCTTTAAATTCTTAGCTTTGCAGAGCAACATGATCCTGAAGACAGTTAAGTGTTCATCCAGACCTCCCTCATCAGCTTTTAAAGATCAACAGGTGCAAGATAAAAGAGGAATGAATAGACCACAGCTACATTCTCTGGACATGTAAAATAAAGTTTTTTCACCATGGTAGAGATAACAAAAGATAATTATTAAATAATAATTTAATAATTTTCTGTGAGCTATCCTGAACAACTATGGGTTCTTCAGGATAGCTCTGCGATAGACTGGTGAACTCCACTTCTTGCCCTAATAAATTTGTTTAATATGTAGGAAAAAAAATGTACCAAGTGAAATAAGAAGATAAGAGGTAACCTGAAAACTCCCTAGTTTATTTTTCTAAGCTACACTGTTAAAAAAACCAACAACACTGCATTAAAAAATGAAAATGTACTGGTAATTTCTGCCAAGCACTGCTTCCATGAACAGTAAATGGTAAAAGCATCTATTTGTAGTTAAAATTTTAACTGTATGTGTAACTGTTTCTGGGTCCAGTTTAACATTTAACTAAGTGAGTAGCTTAGATCTCACCTAACTCACTGAAGAGTATAAAAAAACCTATCAAATTTTCTTTTAAAGGGTTTCAGTAAAGGGTATTTCAGGTTGGTGAATTCTAAGCCAGGAAGGCAGCAGAAAGGTTTTTGCAGTTTTGGAGGAAGGTGGGGAAAAAAAAGAAACTAGGAGCAAGATCAAAAAGCATGAGAGGTTTAAAAAAAATGCTCTTAAAGCAGAGGAGTACCAGTCATCTGCTCTGAGGTGTGGCCCAATGTGACATCATCATCTGCCCCTGCTTCACATCCACCTCTCCGCCCTCTCCTTGGACATGACTATAAACACTCAAGCAACACTGAAGTGTGAGGCACAGAGAATTAAGCTCCTTATATCAGAGTAACAAAAAACACATCTAAACCAAACAGGATTCGGGGTTACACCGAATGAGATTACAGTTCCAACACAATTTGTTACACATAAATTTGAAGCGCCATGAAAACAATCTTAAAATATAAGGTGATATTAAGCTAAAAGTTAAGATTCAGAAACACTGCTGAGCAAACGATATTTTAGTGATTTTGCTTTGGGGTGTTTTCTGCCCCCAAACTGGAGACAGTGGTTGGGATTCTACTTTGTTCTATCTTTGTTGTACACACACACACACACACACACACACACACACACACACACACACACACACACACACACACACACACACACACACACAGCCCACCGTGTAATTCAGCACAAGCACAGTCAGGTAATTGTTACCTAGCAACCAGCCAGTGCTGACGACCATCATTACAGTCCCTGCTAGGCAAGCAGAAGTCAGATTGTAAAAGGAAAAACAGATACAACAGCATACTCTCTCAGACATGCAAGCGCATGTCTCACACACACACACACACACACACACACACACACACACACACACACAGCTTTAACCCATACAGACATTTTTTCCAATCAGTGCATCCTTTGCTATTTTCATCTGTAGCAATTTGATTTATACAAACAGCACCTCATCTAAAATAAGATATGCTACACATACATTAGTGGGTGCCTTTTCTGTCTTGTCAGTTTTGCTGGTGCAGATGCTTTCCCTGAGATAAGACCGCTGTCAAGAACACCCCCCCCTCCCATGGGTGTTATAGTTAACAGAGGGTGGGCCGCCTAGGTGTCATGCTCCATCAATGAGAAAGTCATCAAATATTCAATATTTATGAGGATTACAGCCATGTGGATCACAGATTACCACTGCACCACTGTAGCGCGTGCATGTGAGTGTGTGTGTGTGTGTGTGTACAGTTCACATGCTGTTTATTTATACTCTACCTGGATTTTTTTTATTTTTTTTTTTATCACAGATGCTGCTGTGCAAAATAAATAAGCAGATGTTATGGTGGTGAAAATGCAGCCCTCTATATATCAAATTGGAAAAAAAATATTTATATCCAGATCTTTAACAAAATAAGTTCCTCTTAGAACCAGAGAGATGGAAAATTCATGGTTTGATTTGATACATATTAGCTGCATCACAGTTTCTGATACATTTTCATTACGGTGAAAAAAAAAAAAAAAAGAGCCTAAGAATCTTTTCAATTTCTTTCATGTTTAGCGATTTACCAAAAAAATAAAAAATAAAACACCGTTTTTTTTTCTTGACCTATTTAAAGTGGTTTTCCAGCAGCATGTGACACAAACAAAGGCAAAGCTTAAAAACACAACAAAAACAACTAAATGTGGTGTAGAAAGTGGAGATAATATCTCTGTGACGACGGCGCTGCAGTGTTCCACAGATTTTTTGAACAATGGACATGCTGAATTGTTCATTTCACCACGTGCTGAATGGAGATCCTTGTATTGTGTACAATAAGAGCGTCATATTGTTACTGGGAATGTGCTGGACATCCTCACACAGCATCTGCTAATCCACAACTTGCTGTCTCCCCTAAATACACTCTTTATAATGCTGTTGTTTTTTAATTTTTATCTTTAAAAAAGGCACATGTTACAGCATTAAAAATTTTGTTGCATGCACATGTTTGCTCTTTTATATCATACAGAAATCTATCAGTATAATCAGCAGTAGCAAATTTATTATGTTAATGCAAATCCTACATTTAATTTCCTGATGCCAGTCAATGAAAACTGAAATTTCAGTTGTTTAGCGGTTGCTGAAGGTCTCAAGGATTTTCAGTTGCCAGCTGGACATCGAGTGCTCTCCTGGCTGTGTAATTAAGGCTTTGGCTAATTACTTACCATTTCTAATTCTGAATATTGAAGTATAGATACTTCATAAAAACAGCATGACAACAACCAAAATTCTAATGTTGCTGCTTTAAAATGCTGAGTTAACAAATCACTGGGTCACATCAATCTTTTATATACAGCCTATGATTAACACTAAACAGAATTGTGGTGTAACAGTTCAGCTGAGCAGAGTTATTAGTTTTGTGCATATTTGGCAGTATAGGCCACTTTCAGCTGCTCCCTTATTCACAACCGATACCCACAGCGGTTAGCTCTGCATGCTTGCTCTAGCAGATTTTTTTTTACCCTGGATGCCCTTCCTGATGCAACCCGAAAGGATTTGTGTCTTCTTCCAGGATTGAACCAGGGATATTTCACTTATTAGGCAAATGTCTCAACCGCTGTAATTTGTATTTGGGAATATAAAGTAAATGGACTAGTTCTTATATAGTGCTTTTCTACTCTAACTGAGCACTCAAAGCACTTATAGAACATGTTTACACCCAAGCACTTCCATGTGTAACTAAGCTAAATGCTTATTGTCTAACACTGATCTTGTGTCAGAGAGCAACTTGGGGTTCAGTATCTTGCCCAAGGATACTTTGACATGCAGGCTGGAGCAGCCAGGAATCAAACCGCCAACCTTCCGATTAGTAGGTCACCTGCTCTACCTCCTGAACTACAGCCACCCCAAAATTGATAAAGTATCAAATTGAAATATTATATGAAAAAAAGCAAAAGCCTTATCGGGCATTCACACAGGAAGCAATTCACTTCTCATGCATTAAAGTTGAGAACATTTGAAGAAAGTGGATTTTTTTGTTCATAGTCGCTTGAAGGTGCCAAAAGTCATTGACTTTCAGTTGTCTCCTGTTGCCGCATCACTGTTGGTCAGCTTTCTGTGTGGATGCAGCTGTAGCCTCAGCTTGATTCATCCTGAGGGAAACGTGACAGAAAGTTGTGGTGCAGTTATAGGAAAAAAGTATCATTCATTCTCTGGGTAAAATAAATGTCTGTGCTAAATGACATGTCAGTCCATCTTTTAGTTCATGACTGACTGACTAACATTACCATCCACAGAGCAAAACTGCTTGGATAGCTAAGAATTTGAAGTGAGACAATTTGCCAGTGAATTAGTTAAATAACAAATAAGAATCTGCAACAGTAATGTGAGATGTTTTACTCAAAGGTCACATACAGTTACTGGTTTAGCATGCAGAATATGAATGCTCTCTTATCTTCTGTAATATGAAATGATCACGGCATATTACTACTGAATCTCCAGACCTTAGTTTTGGTAAACAGTGGTAATAAAGTAAGCTTAAGTAGCTGACAGTGTACAGTACTTTTTTAAGGTGTCTTTCACAAACACATGTAGCCCTTAAAATGTCATATTAGTTTGTAAGTGAAAATAACTGTCTCTAAATGACAAGATGGATCCTGTAAGATGGAGGGAACAGTTTTGGTTTTCATAACAATCAAATCACTCCATCTGGGAAAATCTGAGACACCAGAGATGGTTCTTGGGAGTTAGGATGTTTGTGAAGCTGGCTGGTAAAAGACTGTGTGTGACAGAGATTGGTGCTTTCCAAGCTTGATGAGGCAGAAGAGAGATGTGTGAGGATGTGAGGCCCCTGTCGTCTTACAGATAGACACAGAGCGGGAGAGAGAGATGGATTTAACCCAAATAAGAGTGGATTATACACATCCTCCATGCCTCCAGTCAGCATTACATAACCTTAAATCTAGTTATGCATCCCTGTCTCATTTTGGAAATGGAGGCGGGGGGGCAGCGTGAGCACTTAAAACATCTAAAGAGATGGAGATTTACACATTCTCACATTTATTAAAGTGAATGTGAAAGCAGAGATATATACACTCAAAATGCATCTATGTGATGGACATGTGTGAGGCTATCATAGAGCTCATCTTTAGAAGAGAGATTTGGAGAGGATATAAAAAAAAACCAAAGAAACTCTCATGCATTAAAACATGCTGGCCAGATGACAAGAGCACACAAACATATGGCTGTGGCTGCCTAAAACATCAGCACAAGACTGTGTAATGCAGCTGCAGTCTATAGTATCACAGCGCAGCTGTTGTCACTAGGAGTCACTGCTACTGCCTGTCAATCAGGCCTGTGGAAATAAACACGCCAGGTGGTTAGTGCTGCAAACCGCAGCCTCAGATATCCAAATACCAGTGGTGGTGTGGCTGTTTGTGATTACTTTTATGTAAAAGTAGCCAGCAGCTTATACCGGACCGACATTAGTTTTAGGAAATATCCACCACATCGGTGTGTGTGTGTGCGTGTGAAGCTCTGTTCAGCTGCTGATTGGGATTCATCTGCAATCTTAAAGCTCAACACTGCCCTCTGTGTCTCCAATCCCCGTAGCCAACAGGCCTGCTTCACACTTTCCGTTACCACGGCAACACAGAGCCAACCGGCAAATGACATGAGCCATGTGTGGTCATTATGGGATGCTGCCCCCCAGTGGTGGATCTTAATTATGTGCGTTTTAATAAGAAAAAAAAAAAGACTTGTAGACACTTTAGACCAAAGTGCTTTCACCTTATGTGTAACTTTGCAATTTGACTATTTCGTAGAAAAATATAATTAATCATTCTTTTAAAAGAAGTACAAACAGGTGGATGCTACTTTGACTTTGGTGACCAAAGTTATTCTTCCACCTCTGCCACCAAGGTGTTTGTAATATTAAAAACAAGCTGGACAGCATGTAAAAATTGTCTGCAACCAAGGTGTGACAAATCTTGTGCAACGTTTTTAGAAAAAAAAAAAATTCAACACAACTGTTTAATCCCAAGATAAAGACCACACAAGCAGGTGTAGTTTTATTCTGGCCACAGCAGAAGAAAAAAAAATCCCTAAATTACAGCTGCTCTCTGAGAGAATGCTGCACAGTTTATACTCCACAAGTGGCAATTACTATAAGAAAAATATGTATTATATCATGAGATAGCAACACTGGAAACCTTAAATGCTTGTTTTCCCTTTTATTTACATTCAAACAGACTCAAAACAAACACAAACATCCCCAAAGATAACTCTGTAACACCAGCAAGCCTCTGGAGAAACCTTCCTCCTCCAGAGGAAGTTGCAGCTGGCACAGATTAGGTGTTAAACGGTAGACAAGTTGCCCTTATTATGTGTAGAGCAGGACAGTCAATCCTGCAGAGGGACACACACACACACACACACACACACACACACACACACACACACACACACACACACACACACACACACACACACACACACACACACACACACACACACACACACACACAGCAGCAGCAGCACCTGTGGTGATGACAGAAGGATTATGGCTTAAGACAAAACTCACTTCCAAACAGAGGGTGTTAGACGAAGGTGACCGTGTCAAGATATTTGGGTATATGCCAGGTGTGCCACCCATCGCTCTTTCAAAATTAAGGATTGCTGTTGTGTTGTCTTTTAAAGAAATAGTTTGACATTTTGAGTCACACTCCTATTCAGTTTCTTCCTGAACGAGCTGGAAGATCAATACCTCTGGTGTCTGTGATGATGAAACCCGCAGCTGACTGGCTTTGCTAAGCACAGAGACTGGAAACAGAGTGGAAAGTGGCATAAAATCTTAACTAGTTTTTGTTCTGTTCAGTCAGGGTCAACCTAACTCAGCACTATGACTAACCATCTGTTTAACCGGTAACTTACAGGAGATAGCAGATGGGTCATCTGTATCTGTCTATATCAGGATGAGATGAATTGTTCTACAGAACTACAAAAACCCTGAAAGCCTTCTCAATCACAGCTTTACTGACAAGGCTCCACTCTGACTGCAATTCTATCTGTTGGAGAACAGACAGTGGCACAAAATCACACATGGACTGAATCAGTTTCTGTGAAAGTTTCAAGTCATCTCAAGCTGATAACCCTGAGCTTAAACAAAGAAATGGTATTTCCTCCAGAGGACAAATAATATTGTATTTCCTCTGCTGATTCCAAATAATAGCCACAGAGAAGGAACTGGAAATGTTGATTCTTAAACAGTAAATTCCATTGTTTCAGCAGCTTCCTGTGGGTCTCAGGACATCCCGCCAGTCAACATTAGACTCTCCAGTTACAGATGAGAGCATTTAACTCTGCATTATCCAGTAATGTAAGGAGGGGCTGCCTGAGAGAGGTTAACATTGGGTGGGATGCAAGAGACAAAACTAATCAAATACTCCTGCTCTCAGTGATGTGCCTTACTTGGTGTGATAAAGTAACTGAAATCTCCAGCTATTACACATCCATTATCCTGGTCAGACAGCTGATACAAAGACTTGATAGTAGTGATATTAAACATGGGCCTCACAGTTTTGCTCATGGGAACTGAATGCATATACGTGATTTCTGTCCCTCCCTCACACTCATATGCACATACAGAGACAGAAAAGAAGTGTATTTAGGGTCATCTGTACATGTTCACCACTAGCAGCTACGAGCCCTGCAATCAGAGCGGCAGGGGCGGAGAGAAAACAAACAACAATCACAGATAGGTCTGCCATACAGCTATGGACTGGTCCTCTGCCAGCTCCTCCTATAATTACCTCCATAACCAGCCACACCCAGAACTCCTTTCATGTTACTCCCACTGTAAGCCTGCTCTCAGTGGGACTATGGAGAAACCAGATAGGAGCCCAAGTGACACCATCTTATTCAGCAAATGTTTTTTTCCCTCCCTTAATATTTAGGACACTTAGTTTTCTCTTACTTAGATTAGCTAACATGAACCAAAAGTCATTCTATCAAAGGAGTTGATATGGCTGATTTTAGCTCCCATAGTACAAAGTGCATGTACTACATTAATGCTATAGAAATCTATGACAGCCTTTTTTTTTCTTTTTTTTTTATTGGTGAATACTTTGTGCTTAAAACTTCACTGGTTTTTAGTATGATTTGATATGAAGTTCTGGAGGTAATTTTGAATGTGCACTGAAGCAGGGTGTGCTGAATTCTGAGGGCAATGCTGGTATTTGTACCACTAGTGAAAGTGATTAAAAAAAAAAGAAGAAGTAATTCTTTTTAACAGGATCATATAATACAAGTAATATTGATCCAGATTCCTTATATCTGTTTTCAGTTACATTTTTATTTTTGATGAGCAGAAGATTTAAGTAAAAAAGTTAACAATGACACTGACTTTAGCTCTGCAAAGATTGCCTGTCAGCAGCAACAACAACAAAGCAAAGCTGATCAAAGACTTATATTTCTCATCACCACATGAGTGTTTTCTTTCTGTTTTGCATTTCGCTGCATATTTTTGGACTGCCATATCTCATAAATGCAGTTCTATTGTGACACAAAGAGGAATAGAACAACTTACACTAACAACAGAATGGTCAAGAAAGGATTGTATTAGGCCTTTTTTTTATTATTATAATTACTGACTAATCTGACAATTTTTTTTGTCAAACATGAAAAATGACAAACATTAAAAAATGTTAAGCATGTCAAAGGTGGCTCCATAGTGAACGATCAATTCTGGGAGGAGACACAGATCCCTCAGGGGTTGCATCTGGCATTAATATGTGCCAGATCAAACATGTGGCACTGCCAGCTGTGGTGACCCCTTGTGAATAAGGGAGCAGCAGAAAGTAGCTATCTTAAAGGTTACTTCTTTTCAACACAATTTCCTTTTTTTTTTAACTGTACAAGTATATTTCAAAAACTTTCTCGTTTAAAGAAAAATCCATCAGGATGGTCATTGCAAACAAATCCAACTCTCTTAAACCAAAGAAACACTTTCACATGCCTCCGATTTGATCTCTTTATTTTGGTGTGGCACAGCAGGCTATGATTAACTGTAAAACACTGACAACTATTGATTACACAATCCATTTTTAAGAGCTTGATACCTTGAAAATGTACGCCCTCCTTCTCTGCAATTTTTAAAGGCTAGAACATTTCAGGGGGCCGGTCTGACTGCTGCTCTGTGTAGTATTATTTTGAATAATATTATCCAGAGTGAACACCACACAGCTGACAAAAAAAAAAAAAAATGTTGGGCCCTCTGGTTTTGGTAGTTTAACATGCAGAAATGTATGGGCAGGCCAGTCCTGACCCAGTTCTCCTGTGCTGAGTCAGAGTCAGCAGAGCATGATGAGAAAACGAGTTTGAAGGAAGAGTCAGAGTCAAAGTCACACACACACACACACACACACACACACACACACACACACACACACACACACACACACACACACACACACAAAAACACACAAGCACACACGGCTAAGCAAGCAGAGGCAGTATGTTCCACTCCAGTGCACTGCATCTGTTCATTACTAAATATAACCAGAGGAACCCAGGCCTACCGTTCCCTCTGCTCTCTGTTACTAGCTGAGCAGGACAAAGGTTGAAGAAAGAAAAATGCATAAGGGGGAGAATCAAAGGTTTATTCAGTTGTGAAAACTAAAAGAAAGACTAGAAAGTTGAGGTTTGAAGAACGGGTCGATCTAATATAATGTGGGCACGATCCAAGATAAACAGCTGAAAATATTTTAACACAGACTAAACATGAACAGATTTTCCTGTCAAATACTGGAACACCAAACTCAACACACTCCAGATGGCAGGATCTCTATTCTTATCCCTCAGGTTCATTTGTAAAGTGAAGGAAAAACACTTCTTTGTGCCATGTTTCTAAAAAAAAAAAATTGCACACAAAGCAACTATTTTAATACACCATTGTATCTATTTTCCTCCCATGGGTAACACGTGTAAAAACACTGATGCTTTGGGCGAGATGAATCCTCCCTGGTGCTGATAGAAAGCATCAAGCTACAGTTGTTGGTATGTGAGTATGCCATCAGTTCTAACTGGTTGCTTCTGCTAAATGTCATTGCCTGCCTGGCCGTCACATGCACAAAGGGCCCCTCTGTCATTAAAGTCCCCTCTTTCACAGGAGCCAATGACCACAGGCGATGAGACAGAGAAGAGATACGTGTCCCACCTCTTCTTTCAGTCCCTCCCGCTCTCCCTCTCTCTCAACGGCTGCAGCCGTCTGGAACACATCACACCACAGGGACAAGTATGTCATCACCAGCCAGCTAATATAATGAAGCACAATAAAACACAAGACAAGAAATTACCACATTAGGTTTGAATTATGGTTTATATGCATTTAGATGAAGGAGTGGAAAATGGGAAGCTTCCCCACCCAGTGTAATAACCACTAATTTGTACCTTGAGGGTTGTAATTGAAGGGGCTGCTTGTGCTGTTGATCAAGCACACAAACAAACCAGTGAAGTTAGCTCGAAGGGTAGAAGAGGAGATGGGACATCCAGAAAGCACTCTGCTGTGTTAAACTTAGTAATAATTAATTTACAGTATATGGAGCCCCACTTTTATAAAGATCTTTTCTGAAAAGATGAGGATGTTAGGATGGCTTTTAGAAAGCAATCTTAACTGAGGGGTGATCCATCAAATATACAGGGCTCTGTATAGCTGAAAGACAAGAGGACCCACGGGGAGATCCATTAAATTATCACTGTCATATGAATTTCCTCAGTTTGCAGTGCAATAGCTACCAGAATTTTGTGCTGAGCTGTAGCAGTATCTCAAAAAATGCCAGCTGTGCAAGTTTGTCAGAGGATTTAATATGCTGAAAAAAAAGTGTTCCTAACCAGAAAGTGAGAAAAAATTACAGGTTTTAAAGTGGGTTCAAGAAACCTGCTTGCAGAAAGATGAGGGGGGAAAAAAAAAATGCAAGACTGCTTCACTTGCAGTTGAACACATGAGCAGAGATAACACACAGCAGACTGACAGCTGGGGATCAGCATCTGAGATAAGATTAAAGAGAGCCCCTAGATCTCAGCAGCCAGTGTGGTTATTATGATGCTGAAAACCTTCACAGGTGTGTTCCAGTCCTGACTGTTCAAACCTAATCATCCTCAATAAACAATACAAGCTCTATTTCCTTAAGAACAAGACGAGAGAAAATAAAGAGGAAGGCAAAAGAGAAGCTATGAAAACATCATGTTTAAAGAAAAGAACACAAAGAGACAATCAGTCAATCAAACAGTGCAGCAGAGCGTAAACGGAAAACTCGGATGATCCGTTGTAGGATGCTGCTTCCCAAACTCATGCACCGCTTCTGGGTTTTGGTGATGCAACGTGATTTATTGGTTGGGTAAATCCAGGCATTCCCATGGGTGACAATATAACAGATGGTCCAGAGAACAGAAGAGCCTGTCCCTTTTTGTAGAAAACATGCAACAATGGACAGACTTCAACCCAAAACAGATAAAAAGAGACAACATGATGAAGGCAAAAAGATTAGGACATTTTCTACACAGTGTACACTGTGCCATCAAAAAGACATTTTGAGCAACACAAACCATGTCAGCTGGCTAAGATTTTCCCTTTGTGCTCAGTTCATAAACCGCTGCTTGAACTGCTTCAGACTAAAAGAGAATATATGTCTGTGTGTAATGTTAAACTGCAGTCCTTCATGCATCACTGACCATCAAACCATCAATTCTCTGACCTTCAGACTACAAGAAATCACAGACCAGGCTGTATGAGAGGTGCCTTAAAGAAATGAAGAGGCAGTGTGTGCAGGGTTCATTATGCTGCTGAACCAAGCGAGTGGTGATGGTGAACCAGTGATCCTAAAAGACAGAAACTCTTCTGAAATGGAAACTCTTTTTATAATCAAATGTTTCAGGAGTTTTTCAAGCTTTGTAAGAGCTGCTTACTTAAATTTTTTGAAGCAATTATTTTCAAGCTGCTGTCAGGTTGCTGAACAAATGATCTTATCTATCAATATCTTGGGAGTTTGGACTGATTTCAAATGAACAAGCAACATGAAAAAAAAAAAAACTGGCAATGAAATATTGACTGAAAAGTAATGAGGTGGGTCAAAATGTCTATAATTAAAAAAATAAACACAATAAAATGAGCAGTTTTCTTATCCAGAAATGATTAAATAATCAGTTTACATCAATATGTTGAGGTCTCTTAAATGAGATTAAGCACTGCTTCTCAATCACTTCTGCCTCTGTTAAGATTAATTGTGAATGCTGTAAGTACCTTAATAAGACACTGATTCATTGTGTTTGATGTGACATAATATGTCAAGTACTTGTGCTTCTGAGCTCTGACTTAATGAGGGTCTGCTGGTAATGGGTGACTGCATATCAACACATACAATGTCAACCAAAACTAACATATTTATTAAGGAATCTTTTTCAGATGTTTTCAGATTATAGTAAATAACATTCATGGTTGCCTTTTGTCACTCTGTCCCTTGTAGGTTTGTCACAGTAAAGGCTCTTGTGACATGAATGTTTATACCTAATTTGTAATCCCTTCCTTCCCACGCACTTTATACTAATGACAAGAAATCCACCACAGCTGAACAGGCCATGACAATAGGACTGGACCATTTCCAGTGCTTACTCAGGCATATTCAAGTCAGTGATGAGTTCAAGGTCTAACACAAGGAAGGATGTGTTTTAATTGTCACCAAACATAGCTAAAACCTTGTGCCTTTTTGACAGCTTTTCCTGTTGAAAACACGCAGTTAGAAGCTACAATTCACATGAAGAAAACAAATAGTGCAATACGGATGTAAGACGGATAGTTTGGGCTAGTGTATCACAAGCCCTCTCCCCTCACTCAAGAACAAGACCATGAGATACTGAAACTCCTCCACTTGGGGCAGCAACTCGTCCCTGGCCCAGAGTGGGCACTCCATCCTTTTACAGCTGAGGACCATGGGCTCAAACTTAGAGGAGCTAATTCTCATACACATACACACAAACTTCTCCAGTGCGAGTTGGAGGCCACCACATGATGTACACTGCTCAAAAAAAATAAAGTGAACACTTAAACAACACAATATAACTCCAAGTAAATAAAACTTCTGTGAAATCAAACTGTACACTGATTGACAATCAATTTCTCATGCTGTTGTGCAAATGGAATAGACAACAGGTGGAAATTATTGGCAATTAGCGAGACACACTCAATAAAGGAGTGGTTCTGCAGGTGGGGACCACAGACCACTTCTCAGTACCTATGCTTTCTGGCTGATGTTTTGGTCACTTTTGAATGTTGGTGGTGCTTTCACACTCGTGGTAGCATGAGACAGACTCTACAACCCACACAAGTGGCTCAGGTAGTGCAGCTCATCCAGGATGGCATATCAATGCGAGCTGTGGCAAGAAGGTTTGCTGTGTCTGTCAGCGTAGTGTCCAGAGGCTGGAGGCGCTACCAGGAGACAGGCCAGTACACCAGGAGACGTGGAGGAGGCCGTAGGAGGGCAACAACCCAGCAGCACGACCGCTACCTCTGCCTTTGTGCAAGGAGGAACAGGAGGAGCACTGCCAGAGCCCTGCAAAATGACCTCCAGCAGGCCTGCAACATCCTCCAGCATGACCGGTTTGGCAGTGGGTCAGTAATGGTGCAGGGTGGCATTTCTTTGGAGGGCCGCACAGCCCTCCGCCTGCTTGCCAGAGGTAGCATGACTGCCATTAGGTACCGAGATGAGATCCTCAGACCCCTTGTGAGACCATATGCAGGTGCAGTTGGCCCTGGGTTCCTCCTAATGCAGGACAATGCTAGACCTCATGTGGCTGGAGTGTGTTAGCAGTTCCTGCAAGATGAAGGCATTGAAGCTATGGACTGGCCCGCCCGTTCCCCAGACCTGAATCCGATTGAGCACATCTGGGATATTGTGTCTCGCTCCATCCACCAACGTCACATTGCACCACAGACTGTCCAGGAGTTGGCGGATGCTTTAGTCCAGGTCTGGGAGGAGATCCCTCAGGAGACCATCCGCCACCTCATCAGGAGCATGCCCAGGCGTTGTAGGGAGGTCATACAGGCACGTGGAGGCAACACACAATACTGAGCCTCATTTTGACTTGTTTTAAGGACATTACATGAAAGTTGGATCAGCCTGTAGTGTGTTTTTCCACTTTAATTTTGTGGCTCCAAATCCAGGCCTCCATTGGTTAATAAAGTTGATTCCCGTTGATGACTTTTGTGTGATTTTGTTGTCAGCACATTCAACTTTATACAGAACAAAGTATTCAATGAGAATGTTTCATTCATTCAGATCTAGTATGCGTTAATTGAGTGTTCTCTTTATTTTTTTGAGCAGTGTATATGTATATGTATATGTATATACACAAAATCTTAAGACCAGTTAAAAAATTGCAAGAATTTGCATTTTGCACTATTGGATCTTAAGAAGGTTCTAAGTAGAGCTTCACAATGCTAAAAGAAGGAATCGGCGCAAGAGACAAAAACCTTTGAGCAGGGACTTTATTGAAAACTGCATTTACACTTAAACATGATTTTTTTTCAGCTGATCAAAGGTTTAAGACCATAGACTTTAAAAGCCAAAAGCTGTGCAAAAATTTGGATTCCATGTCATTTTCTGTCAAGTCTTTTCACTTTCAAGACCTCCTGATGGCAAAAGCAAAAAAGCTCACTGACTTTGAAGGTATAAGCAAGGCCTCTCACAGCGTACCATCGCTGCTGAGGTCAGACGCAGTAAGACAGTCATTTTGCATTTTTTTAAATGATCCTGATGGTTATGGAACAAAAAAGTCAAGTGGTAGACCCAAAAAAATTTCACCAGCGCTGAGCCACAGGATCCGATTGGCTGTTTGTCAAGACACGGGACAATATTTTTTAAAGTGTCAGACATCTTTAACGTGTTAAATTTAATAACGTAACAACAACGTCATTTTCTGTTTGAATGTTAATGGGCAGCTTCATCCGAAGAAGCCCAGGATTCATTATAGGCATGACTGCAAAAAGAGGAAGAGCTTTAATCACTGAAATCCCAACTGTGGCACAGCCAAGCACTTCTATTTTTTCATAGGAATTATACAGACTCTTACAATTATACAAATGGCTCCATAAAAAGTACCAAAAATCCTTAAAGATAGGTCAAAACTATATCTAAACAATGTGTAATCGTGGTGTTACCTGTACACCATCACACAGTTAAAATAGCCTAAATAATCTAAAATCCATTTTTAATTCAAACATCTGCAACATCAGCAATAACATAAATATAAAAGTTCCTGAAGCTGTGGTTTCAGGAAAAAAAAACAGGAAAAAATGATCTTGTTGCTATAATATAACTTTACAACATTTATAAATGCATACATACTGTATAGAAATATGAGTAAGTACCATTCAGATGAGCCAAAAATAGCTGGTTTGGCCATTTTTTTATCTCTCTAATTTATCATTGAACCATATTTTGATCAAACATGGCAAATCTATTATATTTTAAAAGATTAATAAAAGTAATTATAACTTTGTTAGCATTTCAGCGGTTACACATAATAATTTGTGTCATTATTAAGTTACATCTGTGCTAAAATCCAAGATGGTCACTAAAAGAATTTAGAATTTATGTGGTGCAACATTGTATTAATTTAGTCATGCATAAAAACGTATTAATATCATAATAATCTGCATAGTGAACCCTTTGCTTGCAACTTACATTACTGAAAGCCATTTACTTATATACAGAAATATATTATATTATATTATATTATATTATATTATATTATATTATATTATATTATATTATATTATATTATATTATATTTCCAGATTAAAACCACAAAACAACTGATTATGTAACACCTGTGGCACAGTCATTTTGAAGCAGATATTGGAGGCTTAATTTAATGACAAAGTTTTAATTCTTTAAGTAATCAAATATTTTCTATTACAACTTCTCAAAATGTTATTTTTTGCACACTTTGGGCTCTGGAGAGTTGTGATATATGTTGTCAGTTTTTTTCCTATTAACTCCAAAAATAAGCAATAGCTCAACAAAAGTTTGTTTTAAAAAGTTATCAGACATTTATTAGAGCTTTGTTGGGGTAAAGGCATAGAAATCCCAGGGAGATATCTAAAATGACAAAAATCAAAACTTGGCTAAACCCTAATTTACTTCAGTTGAACAACTTTTAAAATACTGTATTACATCATACATAAGGTAAATTCATAATTTAAAGACGTGCCAAACACAATCTTTTTGTGAGCACCCCGATATGCATGCCTGCAACCTGCAAATGCATCAGCAGGTGACGATGACTTCAGGACTGAGGAACTAAATGTTCAGTGTACTACAAATGGAAGACAGAAATAGATCTTTCCAAGCTAGAATGCAATTAAAGCATAATCCATGATTATGCTTTAATTAGTCCTATCTTCTATGCAACCTGCTCGGAACAAAGTATTTCTACTCTCTGTGAGCCCAACTCCCCCACAGGCACACCTCACCCCTAAGCACAGCCAGATGCTGCCAATTTGTGACAAACAGCTGCAGCTCAAGGTCAGTCCCTCCCTTGTACAGACAGAAGCATGCAAACAGTCCCAGAAGGCATCATGGATCTGTTTTATCTTTAAAGAACAGCAGGAACAGATATTTAGCTTTTATCATCTTATAATGTATCCTGCTAAGGGTTTTAAAAATATCCTCCTGTGTCTGCTCCTCATTTTTAAAACAGTTATCTGAGGATATTTTGGTCAGAATATGGCATTTGCAGTGATGTTCGACTGATTAAATAGACTGAGCTACCATATATAACCTCACACAGAAACTCTATATTGAGAACAGAAGTAAACATAAAAGAGTACAACACTGTTTTCCTTCTGCAAACTCAATAAGATTCAAGTCAGCTTCAGGTCAAGTTTATAAAGGCAGTGTAACAAAAGATGAGACAGAGAGTGAGTTACACAAGCTAAATGTTCAAAGTGAGCTTAGCTGGCGATGACAGCTCAGTAAAAGTGCTTTCTTCAATTATCTCACTTTGACAAGAAGTCTAAATTTACTCTGGAAATACAGTGCTTCAGAGCAGCTGTAAGAAAAACAGAACGTGATCTGATCGGTGGAGGCATGCGTCAGATTGTAGTAAATTTGTCCATGAAAGCAGGCCAGAGGACTGAGGGAAAATATTGGTTTAAGGGAAGGCTTATGTGATATGTTCACCCAGTGATCATGCCCAAAAACATGGACCAAGGAAACAATGTGCAAACAGAAGCATGTTTTCTAGATAAAAAGACAGGCTGACTTTGATCATGATGGTTGCACATAAATGTGTCATAAAGCAGAATAGCTGGTTTGTATTATGTTAAAATAAAATCAGTCAGTAATATGAGATATGATTGTAGGCAATTAGCAACTCTGAAGCTTGTCTATATAGAATAGAATAGAATGCCTTCATTGTCATTATACAGAATGTGCAATGAGATTGGAGAAGGAAGAGCCGTGAGCCACTGCGTCTGTGCGCGCCGCCATCTTGGATATCAAGAAAACACAAAGCAAGCACTTGCCTTACTTTTGTGTTACTTCTTCAAGAAGCCACACTCTTATGAACACTAGCAAAGATGTTTCTTTGCAGCACAAATCACAATCATTGTTGTGGCCTCTTTTCCTTCTTACTATGACTAACTCAGACCACCACAGCCGGAACTGTCTTCAAGCATCACAACAGTAATGAGAATATCAGATGGATCCTGCAAAGCTTTGATGTAGATAAGGCGTCCTTCCACCCACTACAAGCCACAAATATATGACTGGGAACAGAGGGGAAAATGTGAACTCTGGGACCCACACACATGCACTGAGTTCATAAAGGTGTTTGAACCTTCTTCTCCACCTGTTCAAAGCTGTCAGTCTTCTGGTCTGACAGGGCAAAAAGTCGGGGAACAAGATCATGGGAAAAGCAGGCTGGGTCTTCCACACTTCCAAGATCAAAGCCGGCTCTGCTTAGTGACTCCAGTCACTGTGTATTAGGTCGGGTTTAGGTGTAACATCGAGAAGAGAAACCTTTCCTTTGAATTTACACCTCTGTAAACCACAACACCCGCGTGACTAAAAACAATGATTAAATTTCTCTCTTATGCTCCAGTGTGCATTAGAAGCTTCAAACAACAATCAAAGCTGAACTGTGCAACACAATACACTACTGGCTCATTAAACAGTGTTATTTCCTTTTCATAGTGTTCATACTATTCCCATGTACTATTTTATTCATATATGCATTATTTTATTACTACAGCATTTCAGATTCACCATTATCATACGTGAATCTACCACTGGGAGGCTCTCTATATGTACAGCTACATTTCAGCAAGCACTCCCAGCTGTTTTCTTACCTCAGCCACTTAGAGAGGTAGCATCGGACTGTTTGCAGGATAACTCAGGAAATTATGAACGGATTTTGATGAAAATTTCTGGAGTTGTTGAGGGTGGTACGAGGAACAATTGTTGAAATTTTGGTGGTGATCTGGATCACTATCTGGATCCAGGATTTTGTAAAAGGATACCATTGTGAGATAGAGACAATATTCACTATATTCAGTATTCACATATTTGCAATCGTCTATTGCGATTAAATTTGGTACTCAGGTATAGACAGTTACAGTTCATAATTACCTTGCCCACCAATGAGGTTATGGTCTTGCCCCTGCTTTTTTGTTTGTTTGTCTTTTAGCAATATAACTCATACATTTATGAACCAAAATTGATTAAACTTTGAGGAAATATTCCTTAGGGGTCCAAGAATATATAGTTTAATTTTAAGGGTCAAAGGACAAGGTCACCTAAGATTTTCAAAAATGTAAAAAAAATCTCCATTGAGCGGTATCTGTGGTATTGCAGCATAGTATCAGCACACAGAAAATTTAGGGTGATGGTATGCTCTCTATTGAGTGTTCTTCTAGTTATTATTCAAATAAAGGATAATGCCATTTTATTGTGCCTGTAAAATACTAAGCTTGGCACAGCTGTTTGCTAAACCAGACAAAAGTCTGGACTTTGTGTACCAGAGCAGAAATGTCAGGCTCAGTCTGCTGATGATGTTCCAGGAAAAGTATTTCTTGTCAAAATGGCTAACATAGTACCCAGAGATTACATATCCTTGTCATAAAAGTTTGTGCACTGATGTTAATTATCACCCCAAACTTTCGGTTTTAACTTTTGCCTCCCCGTTTCAATAAAGCAGGTGCTGATCCTGTGATAGATGTACAGACATTTGGGGGATTTTCCAAGTCTGTTTCCAAGTCAAGATAACCTTGTACAACATGAACTCACCAACCCTGTAAATCATTAAATTTCAACAAACAGCGTGGCCAGCAGATGAGCTGTAGGCCAACAGCTTTTTGTTCTTTTAGTTTTTACTGGAACACACAGAAACAAGTGAGCATTAAAGCCAGGATATGGAGATGATGGTGCATAAAATGTTTTATATGCTGGAAAACCCAGAAAGGTTGAGTTAGCCTCTCAAGCACTCATGAGCAATCTGAACCCCTGGAGGGTGACAGACTAGAAGTAGTGAAAGGAAGAACAACAAGCCTTTCTTTCAGTTCACATGATAAAAATAAAGTTACATTTGTAGCAGCATCTTATTTTACAAATAATCAAATGAGCACTTTACAGAGACATTTTCATGTCTGCATGGCATTCTGCTCGAGCTGATATAGAAGCCTAGTTGATGACAGAGTACACACAATTTTTTTCTTCAAGAATGTGTAATTACTGTGCATGAAAAACCACAACAAAACCAAAGAAACATGCTAAAAGTAGAACTGTGATTCATGTGTATAAAATAGAGCCTGCAATAGTTCCACTTCAGATGTGTGATTGAGGAGTCAGTTTAAATGTCAATTAATGTCCATCCTATGGGACTCTCTTGCGGTGAGCATGCAGATGTGTGCTTGATTGACTTTGGAGTGTCATGTATGAGAGCCAGAGACAGACTGAGAGGGGAAAGCTGGAGGCAAGCTCTTAAAAGTTCATCAGTATTATTATTTTTTTTTTCTTGGTTCACCTGCTCTAGAACAACCATCCGTAGAGTAGATGAATTAACAGTCAGCAGAAAAAGCCTTTCGGCAGTGAAGTACAGTAGGTTATTCTGATTGACTATTGTGGCAATTTATTACAGCCCACAGTAAATTACTCTAAGTATTCCACACTTAACCATCCTACTTAGAGTTTAAGAGCTGCTGATTTTTTCCTTTACCTTGTTAGCCACAGTGGTAGAAGTTTGATGAGTCACAGATTTACTTTTGGTCAATTGATACGGTCTCAGAAGCAATCAAAAAAGACTATTTCATGCATATATACAGTACATAGTTTAACACTTGGTTGGTACTGTTCACCCTAATCAGTAATTTCTTATATGTGATACTGTTTAAAGTCGAAAAAGCTCTTATTTTTCTACTTGTGTCACCAGGCTGAAACACCTGAGAATGAATATTTGTGTGCACCATGATGCTTGCAGGCTATGGCAGGACACATCAAAGACATTTTTGCAATGAGTTTATTCTTTAGACAGCTCTTCCCCACAAAATCTCCAGCCGCCCTAAAGGCTAACGTACAGGAATAAAAGTTTCTGTAGAAAACAAAAACAACAAATACCTGCAACACTTCACCTTTGATCTCACCAACTGCACCTGGAAAGAATAAAGCAATAAAAGGGCAATCTGTCTGAAAAGGTCTTATAACGCCCACACTACTGTCAGGGATCATTCAAACTGAAACATGTCCAAGGCAAACATTTGTGCTCTAACTTATCTTCCATTAAGCTTATTTGGCATTTTTACACATTTCGCATGTGTGCTATTTTAGAATTTTATGTCAGCATGTTTATTGTATGTAACAAATTATACTTATGCCTGAAAGCCTTTATGCTGAATGATACTCTGCTCCTGTGGAGCTTAAAAAACAATTAAGCACTGCGAGATGTTTGCCTCTAACATAAAGAATTACTGGCAGTAAATAATGCCATTTAACTACTGCAGGTGATGTTTGCAGGTGCTTATTTAGCTCCATTACCAAAATTGCCATTTCTCTCTATTTTTGTTGGTTTCTCATAGTTAGTTACCTGTTGTTGTGATCTTACAG
This sequence comes from Archocentrus centrarchus, assembly GCF_007364275.1. NCBI lineage: Eukaryota > Metazoa > Chordata > Actinopteri > Cichliformes > Cichlidae > Archocentrus > Archocentrus centrarchus. Next base: position 14,959,611 of record NC_044352.1, read on the forward strand.
AAGGTGTCTTTAAATGCAATTTGTGGTGAACACATTAGTGTTTTAATATTTTGTTCTGCACAAGCACAACAGCCTGTGGCTGTCTTTGTTTTTTTTCCTTTCTTTTCTTGCTGAATCCTATTTATGTATTAAATAAGAGTGTACCAATATTCAGATAGAGTACAGAGTATCAGAGGTACTCCAGTGAAAATAGACAAAAAGAAAACTATAAAACTTCAGCTGGTTATCCAGAATTAGTTGTAATGTGTCTGTCTGTGTGTGAACGAGAGGCAAATACACTGCCACGTTTAAAACAAAAAACTATGGAGATTTCAAGCACATCAGAAGCCAGTTTATTACATTTAAATTTATGCCAGACTTGAAAGTTATATAAAAGTAAGCACTTATATGTAGTATAGGGATTATAGTCATCTAAAAAAGAGGCACTTTGGTAATTAGACTGATAGTTTTACAGATAGCAGCACAGGTGTGACCCTTAATTGGGGCAAACCAAAGACCTGGAGGCTACAGCTTGTGCTGAAATAAAAACCATCCAGTTAGACAGAGCAAAAATCATAGTGCATTTATGTGGACCTTGTTAGCTCACAGTAATATCATATCTATACTATAATAATACTAAATAAGCTACTTAATGGTAGCTCTTCCAAAATTGATGAGGTTGACTGATTCCAAATTTAATTGCACATTTGTGTGTATGAACATGTTCACACTGCTTGGTGTCTATCATTTTCTTTTTATTATGAGGTTGCATCTCCCCTTATCTGTGAACTACTAAAATACTATGTGTAGACATTTCTGCAGCAACATACCTTTGCTGTTGCAGTTTGTGCTGAAATTGGCCAGTTTGGGCCAGGATGGAGTGCTAAGCTATCAACCAGTGTTTGCTTATTGATGTATGGAGGCATTGCATAGATACAAATACTTGCCAATCACCCCTAAGCAGCATACAAATAAAATACAATAATTTTACTGTCCAAAACTGGAGCACAGACTTCTTGGGCTCTTCATACAATTATCCTCACATCAAATCATATTTTTGTCAGATGGATTAAATTAAATTAAAATTGCTCCAAAAGGTGCCAATTTCTGCTGTTGAGTTGATCATTTTAACATGTGGATCTATGAAGAATGAGTCACTTTTTAATAACCAACCCCAGGTGGCCATTTAGTAATTATTTTGGCTTTATTTTTCAGCCCTTGAGGTCACTGCTTAGTAGAAACAGGGAAATGATGAGTATTTTGCTTTGTTAGTCAGTTAGCTGTCTTCATTTTGCCAATCTACATGCAGTAACACACTGCCTATTCAGTGCTTTCTCTAGGTGTAATGGTAAACATGAAACTGTAAGGACATATACACCAAACAACAGTAAATCAGAGTGTACTTGATGTACCCAGTAGGCGCTTTGTGTTTGTTACTGAGAATGGGAGTATCTCTTCATAAACCTGCAGACATGAATTTACCCTTCTTTATCTCCTGCAGCATTCCTTTCAAGCTGAGGTCATTACCAAAAAAATGAAGCACTTTTTCAGTTCATGCTGATGAAAAAAAAGTGATGCTTCCTCAAATCCACAATTGGATTGTTTGAATTTTCTACACAGTCTTGTTTTATGAAAACTGGTTATAGATGTCAAAAAGCTCCAGCTATTCTAAGCACTGAAATTAATTTTAAAGGTAAAAAAATAAATGATAGTTGATCAAGTTTTAGTGAAACTTCACAGAAATTGCTCTCGTGGTCATATTTGTGGTTTTAAAGGCACCTCTCCATTTTCTCAGCATAACCTTCATGCACAGTACTTAGAATTTTACCAAATTCTCACTCCTGATGAACTAAACTATATTCAACTGAAACCATTTAGCAAAGTTATTAACATAAGATTCTTGATGCTGATAAATTCTGAATGCACAAGAAGAGCTTAATGAAACATGAAGTGATGTGAAAGCTTGGTAAATGACCAACCACTCCTATTGGTTGACTCCCAATCACCATTATGCTAACATCAGTCAGTGCTGTAACAAAGTGATGCATTCACAAATTTTCGTGCTTTTTTGACCATGGTTACTACTGACCAAGTATTCCTAATACACCTCAGACTGTCCTGGAGCTCAGTGATGCCCTGGTACAGATCTTTGAGGAGATCCCCCAGGATGCCCCACTAAATTGTATGCCCCACCGTTGCAACACACACTTTAATAATACTCTTCTAGCTTACAGTATTTACTCAACCACAGAATGTTAACCACATTTTAGGTTAGACATTTATGCATCTTTAGTATATTACTGCATTTTTTGGTTACAATGATTGGTAACTAGTAGAGTCATTGATAATGTAATAATAAGCACTAGCCTCATGCTAAAATATAATACTAGTTTACTTTAGTAAATTACCTTTTGTAAAGTTAAATAACAAAACACAAGCAATGAACAAGTAAAGTGAGCATTATACATCTGAAATTTTATGCCAGGTTTTGCATGGTTTGATATATGCAAAAATAATGTACACATGACAAACCACTATTACATGGCTGCAGAATAGAAACAATGAATGCCTTTGCCTGAGAGAGCATCACATGCAGAGTACTGGTTGTTTCTTGTTACCCTTCTGGCCTGCGTTCCATCCTAACCTCATTGTTACAACACCTGAGGCAAAGTCTGTGAATTGCATGGCCATTTGTTCAAATGGCACATGCTGCTTATGTGCTGCTTGTATAGTTCCTTTGCTGGTGTGCTGCTTTTAATAGCATTCATCAAGTAAAACTGCAGCATATAAACCCTAAAAATGCATCTGCTCACACAATATGAGTCATAAGCAAGTACAGCTATATTTACACTTATTTTAAAGACATCCACTCAAACATTTCTTCTAATGTCAAAATCTTATTCTGTGCACGAAAAAGCACAAGCGTATGAAAAGATAGGAACACACAAAACATCTTAGAGGTCTCACTGCTGTCTAAAACAGAGCTCTTAAAGAGGAGGTGGTTAGGGAAACGAAAGGAAAAAGCAGAAAAAACAGAGCCCCTGACAAGCCTTTCAAGGATATACTTACATGCAGGCGGTTGCTTTTAATCAAGACTGACATAGTCTTCGTCCTTAAAAAATGCAAGGAACTTGCATTCTGGAACAAGCCCATAACAGAAGAGCTCTGAGTCTGCAAACAGGATGTGTGTAAGCCTTTTTAACCACACATAAAAGACAGTGTAACCTTTAAATCGCACTTGTAAAGACAGGCAAATTAATTTAAAGCCAAACTAAAATTAAATCCAGTTTTGCTAAGTATACTTTCTATTTATTTATTCATATAATTATATAACAGATGAATGTAGCCACTGTGGTATCACACGTTCGTTTCTGAATACAATTTTGATATTCATATTTTAAAGCCAGAAGTGACCATTTGGACAAGAAGGTGGAGTGCTCAGTTATAAGTTAATACTAGCTAGGTTGGTTAGCAAGTTGCATCTATAGCTTGTATAGATTGCACAGATACAGGCACTTACCTACCAATTAACATATAATTAAAAACATTACACTCACCAGGAAAAACAAAAGAACAAACTTCTTAGCTAATCTGTTAGTAAAATTAAGTACAGATCAAGCAGAGTTATTTGTCAGAAAAATTTATTTAAGATGTTCCAAAAGGCACCAACCACTCCCAAATTATCCCATACTAAAGGCAGGACCCATACACTTCACATTTCACTACTTTACTGACATTTAGCAACATGCACAGAGGTCCAGTACAGGTCAGTGGTTGTCCCTAAACAGCAGAAACAGAAACCACATGCAAAAATGCTCTTCTGACTGTCTTCTTCTTCAGTCATAATCTGGGAAATGTCCAAAGTGCTTGTTGGAGATGGAACTTTTAATGTGTGTTTAACAAAAACAGGCCTGTATTTTCCCCCTAAATCTAACCAAGTAGTTTTAGTCCCTAAGTGAATAAACAAAACTGTCGCAGGAGTCAAATTCTTGTCTACTAGGTGGTGGTCATGTGATTGCCTTGTAGGCTTTTCTTCTTCCCCATGTTGATAACTTAAGCGTGGTGAGAAGGGGTTCCTGACTATGCAACATTATGTGACCAGTCTGAAGCGAGAGTGTGCTGTAACACTACAGTCAAGAGGTCCAGTCTAGTGACTCAGCGTAGCTGAAGTGACAGATAGCAGAACCACCCATCACCCAAAGTGGCCACACCAACAATCAGGCTAGTTTTAAGCCTTAGTACAAAACTTGTGAGTTTTATAAAAATTCACCAACTTATGCATTTGTTAAGAAGGGGGAATAAGCTAAAGAGACCAATAGCACGTTTATACTAGACTGTAAACAGGCTTATTTCTACTCTTAAGCTGGACATCTTAACATGGGAGTCTATCACAATTAATTCGCTTTAGGACCCAGACTCAAGTTTCCATTGGAAGAACTGCAGTTTTCTTCCTTTTTTTTTTTAAGCATCAAAGATGTGCGTGGGATTACCAGAAATGTCCAAAAAAAAAAAAACAGGAAAAAGAAAGAAAAGTTCTCACGACAGACTGAGGTATGGTGATGCTGCATTTTTCTTCATATGAATAAATACAGTCAGTATTTTCTAGCATGTGATGTTTGACTAGCTTTTATCATTTGGTTGTGCCCGCTTCTGCTGCAGTGGTTTGAAAGGCACCCAGCTAGAAAAATTGTGCCTGTAGCCATTTGTCTAGATATGCACAACTTCTAAAATTTGCATAGCACAACACTGGATTGGTTCATATTTCATTACAAAAAAAAAAAATTACAACGTACATCTTTGATAGCTTTTTATTTCCACTGAAAAAATGTTAAAAATGGAAACAGTATGTGTTCAGCACAAAGGAAGATAAGGGGCAAAACCTTTATGTATAAAATAGCTAGTTTCATCAGGGTGTTCCATTGAACTCTCATGTCCACCTCTCAGGAATGCCTGGCATCTAGCAGACTTGCTTGATTCCCTCTGCTTGGCTAAAGTTCAAGACAAGATCTAAGGGAATGAAGGGCCATTTGCACTGGAGATCAGACAGTCCCAAACCTGGCCCACACCTTCTCATGATCATAAACGCCCAGACCCTTGCCTGCTGGAAGGTATTGTGGTTCTCTTAAAAGATAAACAACTCAACTGTTGAGAAGGCTGCCCACAAAACCTTTGTTCACACTGATTTTACAAGCGGGACAATAGTTTCTTTCACTAGCACTCCTGTTGATCTAGTATTATTAAATGACATGATACAACTGTTGCACCTTTACAGACACTAAAAGATGTCAGGATATTATTATCGCCTTTATCCCAGGAAGTCCTATTGAGACCAAATCTCTTTTACAAGGGAGACATGGCCAAGGTAGCAGCCATACAAACTCAAAACGCAATGATATACAGCAATGTGACAACAAAACTGTTCATCTATAAGCTGGATTCAACTGATAACAGAGAAAAGGTACATAAATAGGTCACAGTCTTAAGGTGTCTCAAAGAACTCCCTCTTTGGACTTTAACCTGAAAGTTATGCCACATGAAATGATTTTATTCACCTGACCTTTGTATCACTGTTGTTAAAACCTCTGAAGTAACCACAGTCCTCAGGAAGGGAAAAAGAAAATATGTTGCCTGATTTACAAGCAGAGTTAGTAGCTGTAGCACTGGGAATGATATAGGCTGCATTTCGTCACACGTAGTATATGCCACAATTTGCATTCATAGGGAATGCCTTCTCTGATTCTTTGACAAGGGAGCATTCTAGGTATTAATAAAGTACTTTCTGTTCAAGAAAACATGATGAAAGTAAGTCAGTTTTAAGTTGAAACATAAAATTACGTGTCCATATACCTTAAATTGGTGGCCAAATGTGCAGTCAGTGCATTTTTAGCCCAGTACCTGAGGCTCCAAACAGGTGAGCTCGAATAACCAATGACACGGTGATTGTAACACAGCTACTGGCACAATATTGATGCAATACCAGTGTCATATAATGTGTGAATGAGGACCCAAATGCAGACTTATGGGACATAAAAAAAACTTTTTTTTGGGGCATAGCAGAGAAGTTCAAGTGGCAACCAATAATAAAAAGAGTCCATTAAATCAAACCAGGAGACATATGAGGGAAGACAACAGTGAGACACAGAGACTCAACAATACGACATGACAAAGAACCGAGGGGCACAGGTGAATACAGGAAATAACTCAACTGGAAAAATACCTAACACAGCGAGCTAATCAAACAAATACCAGATCAGAAGGGGGGCAGCATGGCCACAGTTCACCTATCTCCCCATGTTTGTTCTGTTTGTCTTCTTGGATGGGTGTTCTGTTAACTGTAATTTCCCCATTGTGGGATCAATAAAGTATCATCATCATCATCATCATGAGAGAAGTAAAAACAGAATGATGACACTAACAGAACTCAGAATGCAGGATTACTATAAATAACTCAAACTGACAAAACAATCAAAACACAAATTCTGGGATAACAAATGAAAAAAAGCAAAATAAGAATCAAAAGAGAATATTTAATAATAAGCAGAGCTTGAAAGTCAGTAACTCAAATCACTGAGTCAAAGACCCAGGACCATGCCAACTATGTCAACATGTCTTATTTGCTTATTTTAAGTATTCTGCAGCTTATTTTAAAAAAGCAAAGTGTCAAGACCACTCGGTGTAATATTCCACACTCTCTGCAGGAATGCTCAGGTTTATTTCAGGTGCTTTTCTTTGTGCATTCCTCAGAGGGAGGGACACACCTGTGGGCACTGTCTACATGCACATGCTGATTGTGTTTCCACCTACAGCACTGAGGTGATGTGGTCGCATGTAATATGACCCACAGCTCTCTGCAATGAAAAAGAGAGAGATCTGATCTGTCTCAGCAGCCTGTCATCTGGTCTGGGACAACTTGGATTGCTATCCTTTACCGGTTCTGCATGGGAGCCCAACGGACTGCCAGGCACAATGGAAGCCTTGTGAGCTACTCAGATAATCAAAGAATATCCCCCTCCTTTAATTAGAGACAAGGAGAATCTGCTGACTAATGCAAGAAACTAATGACAGATGGGCCAAGATATCCTTTATGTCTATGTGCTGAGTGTTTCCATAGGAGTTAAGAATAATTAGAAACCTATTGGATCACTGTGGATATTAAAAATCTCCCATGATGCAAACCTGGTCTGATTATATGTCAAACAAATGCCTGTTCTGCAAACACAGAGCAGAGTTAGTGCTGAGCTCTTGTCCCTGAGGTTGAGACTTCAGTTTCAGAGGTGAAATGTTCACTGGGGAGCCACTAATGGACATACAGTACAAAGATGTTAAACTGACACTAACCACAGTTATATAACACAGTTAATGATTTCCCCAGAGAGCATGCTTTGTCAAATAGTGAATGTGAATATGTGGAAAGACACATTTGAGATATTTGAAATATAACAAAGGCTCTTTGATTTATAAATGTTTTTTTTCAGCTATAACTTCTTTCCATATTCACTCTGAGGCCTCATCCTTCTGCCTCTGTCTGTCTCACAAACAGATCCAGACGAAGCCCATCCAACACATAGGGAGCACTTCCTGAAGTAACCCCTGCTGCCCATTTGTGGTGTGTTACTCTCGCAAGCAATCCTCCTCCCAATGAACATAAATATAAAACTAATTTGCAGAAAGAGGTGGGAGGAAGTTTTGACCAGTCAGTCAAGCAGAAGAAAATATAAGTGCTTCTCTAGCTGATTGTAGCACTGGTCTGAATAACTACACATGTGAAGACATAACCTTGAGTTCTTTTTTTTTTTTCTTGTATTTCATTTTATATATATATATTAGAAAAACTGAAAAATAAATAACTAAATAAACTACTAGATTCTGAATTAGCTGCAGCCCTGGAAATAGGAACATTTTGAAGTGTTGGAGTATTATAGGTGGCCTAATCTGTGATGCTGCAAGTCTGACCCAGAGTCGCTTTAGCAATATTAGACAAATGGGGGCAGGATGACTGTCAGGGCAGCTTCATGTCAAATCCAGTGAAGACTTCAGGCTGCTGTGGAGGGAAGATGAGCAGCAGCAGCAGCAGCAGCACTCCTCTGCCCTATTTCACTCACATCCTCATTTTGTTACTGTGCTTTTTGCACCACAGTTGTACAACAACCACTGGCTTTCATATGTGTGTATTAGTGTTACCCTCCCACAGACATGTCATACACGTATGCATGTATGTATACAAACATGTATCATTCTTACTTTAGAAAAATATATATCTGACTTACCCTGACGCACAGTTTTCAACCTTACGGGACCTTTGCAGCAACTGATCACAGTAAAAATGTCATACAGAGGTAATCCAGACACAGACAGTCCCTCGACTTCCAAGAGCAGTTCTCCTTCGTTAAGTTTGCCGTCCTGATAAAACACAGCATCCTCTTTAACTTGTCCGATATATGGAAACTCTCCATTCTCAGCTCCTCCGCGCAGCTCCACATTCAGCTCCCCATACGCGTCCCGGATGACCGCGCACTCGTTTACTTTGGTGATCCAGTGGTTCTTCCTCTGAATTACTTTTGACATGATGATTCAGGTCCAAACCAAACCCGTTAGATCCGAGGAACGGCGTAAAAATCATCCGATTCACAGCCCTGGAACTGTCCCAGAAAGAAAACTTTAGTGTGTTTGGGTCCAATGTGGAGAATTTTTACCCTTCTCCTGAGCCAAGACATCCTCCTGCCAGTGCATGTAAATATCCTAGTGGCTCAAAATCCAGATTGTTGTTGCTTCTGATGTTGTTTCCGCATCTTTAACAACAGCACACGCTCTGATTCCTCGCAGTGGGATCTAATCCGCTCTCAGATTGTTAGCTTTACATTCAAATACTCTTGTCCTCAGTAATCATTTAGTTTTGCCTCCTTCCTTTAACTATGTGGCACTTTTTAAACTTTCCATTAAGAATAAAAATATTTACCGGTACCTATCCCGTGAGCAGGTTGAGCTTTTCACACAAACAGCGGCGCCTTTAAGCAGGTATAACACGACAATTTATCCTATTTGCTCCTGGGCCGGGGCTCGAAAAATAGTGTGTGGGGGGGGGGGGGGGGGGGGGGGGGGATGCGTCCAGCTGCTGCTCCACGAGGAAAAATCCTACCCGGCCCACACCTACAGGGTCCTAAAGCTCCTCCCAGCCTGCCGGCCCGCAAACGGATTACAGCGATCTCTGCGTCTAATCCCCCAGGAGATCCAGCCTGTTGTCTTTATTCATAAATAAAGGAAACACACAGCGGGGGCCGAATATGACAGAGCTACAGGTTTATTAGGGCCCTACGTTCAAAGTCCAAACCCAGCAGTTATGTAACAGCTGATGAGCCACAAACTGATTAATTCAGTCACACCTTAGCTGTACTTGTTACAAGAGAGATAACGTGTGTCAAAGCTGTATACACAGTTAAAACGGTACTTTACATTTACTGGAATTGACTTGTTAAACAAACAGGATCCACATATAGACAAAAGAAAGTGGACAGTATCAATGGTGTTGCGATTAATTTTACATTTAGTTACATAAAACGGATAAGTAAACCTTTGCAAGCACAAAAAAATTAACAAACAGTAAGTAAGGAGTTTAAAAAAAACCTCCTTAAAAATAGTATTATCTTTATTTAAACAGAACAGTTACAATGAAGATATACTGACATTAATGAGGTATAGAAACAAAAACAGAAAAAAATGTATTATCACATTAGCACAATTCAGTGAAATACTAAATGTCTTAACTACTTCATACATGATGGAGAATGCAATGCATTTTAGTGTCTTATATTTAATTTGTTAATCAAATCTGAATCTGTAAAGCTACATTATATAAATTAGTGCATAAATAACAGATAAATAACTCCAGTGTTTAAGTTAATGTTTTATGTATATTAGGTTTTTAATTTAGTCTGCATTGTTTATTCTGCTAAAAGAATACATACAAATTATATCATCATCTGTAATTATGATTCCAGCAGTAGATAAATGTATTACTTTATGTCCCAGACACCAGGCAGTTGCCTTCTTACCAACTATGCAACCCATAGTTTAAGGTCATTTAGTGGCCTAAACACTGTGGCTTGTGGGAATGTGTAACCCTGCAGAGGATCCTGTTTGGTCACCGTTTCCAGAACAAATCAAAACGAGCACTTGGAAGTACTCAACTGAAGCTTCATGAAAAACTATGAAACACAGAGGAGAATCAGAGCAACTTCCTCCATCTTCCTGTGAACTTCAAAGAGAGGAAGTCACCCGAATGACTCAAAAAGAGGGCAAATCATGCCACCAAACCAGGCATGAATAATTTCTCCCAAGCTTATTGCCTAATCTTTGCAAGTGAAACAAGTTAATTCAATTAATGAGCCTTTTTAAGAAGTGTTCTTGTCAATGGGTGACAGTGTCCACATTCACATCACCTAGAGCAATGCAAATATCTGTGGTTCCTGCTGTTTGGAAAAAGAGAGGAGGGATCAGGTGAGAAACACATGCCACTGCGAGGGATAAACAGGCTCTCTGTGCCTCTTCAGATAAAGTACAATAACTGGCACTCTACTACAGTGAGGGCAGTGGCCTGGATAGCAGCGCATGAAAGGCAGCTTTCCATCCCATTTCATCTCAATGTTGAGTGCTGGAAGTTTTCATGGTCAGACAACAGTGACACTTTTACCTCTCCTGTTTGTCACATAGAAAGTGTATGATTCAAATGACCAGGAGATGTTCATCCTTCTTTTTCTTTTCGGATCTAAAATTATTTGATTCACTTTTTTTTTTTTTATTATTTGCATGTCTTGCTATCATTTACTGTCTGTTTCAAAGTGGGATCTGTTGTCATGATCATACGAGATAAAAAGTGATGCTACATGGCATCCCTGGCACTGAATTGGACAGGTGAACAGTTTCTAAAATGAAATCACCATCTGAAACCTGCACCTGCACAGTATCTTAGCTGTTCCTAAGACTGTGCTCTTCTGGACAGAGATGAGAATCAGAAACTGCTGGAATGCTGCTACATTTGTAATAAAAGCGGCCTCAGTTTAACACAGTGTTGTGGGTTGCCAGTTGGGCTTGTTTTCATAGAGCCGGCTGGTTGTTTCTATCGCAAAATCTGGCAACACTGGATACTACTTGACTCTGTGCGGTAAAACGTGAGAAGAACGAGATGAGGGATGCGAGAGGATTGTGGGACCGAGCTCCGACGTGCCAACTATCGGTGGTGTCCCAAAGCTCGGCTCGTATCTTGGAACTGACCTCGTATCTAGAGCAGAAATTTTGCTCGAGCCGCAGCTCGTATCTCGAAAAACGTGTATGTGGAGCAGCTCATATCTTGAGGTACCACTGTACCAGTAAAAGGGGTTAAATGAAGAGAATGTGCGACCCAGGCATTTTTCAACACCCAACATCCAGGCTGACATTGAAACAAGAAGCAGCTCAGTGCTTTAACATCCACAAGAAGCAACTGCTATTGCAGCTAGATACTAATGAGGTACAACACAAATGCTACAGCAAGGGAAAACCAGGATGTCACACCAGGGGGGAGATATCATCATCCCCACACACTGAGATTGGGTACACGCCCCAATAACAACTGATACGTTGAATGCCCCCACAACTGATCAGTTGCTTAGTCAATACCTCAGGCAGCAGAAACCCGAGAAAAAACAACAGAAACCATCATGGAAGGATGGCCTCTTTGTACCGCAAGCACAAGGAAGAAGTGGCTGATACTGAAAAATCCTACCAATGGCTGGACAAAGCTGGGCTGAAAGATAGCACAGGGGCCCTAATCATGGCTGCACAGGAACAAGCTATAAGCACAAGACCTAGATGGAAAGAGCGGAATAACATCCTACGCCACATATCAGCAAGGCTTAAAAGTATAGCCATAAAAAAAACTGACTGCCTGGTAGAGGTAAAAAACATCAACAGATGACTGCCAGATGATGGTTAGAGCTGCCAAACACCTTAGAACCATGAAATCATTACCAGGAATCACAGTTCAAGATGCAGCAGGTAATTTTATAGGCAGTGACACGAGGAAAGCAGAGACAATAAAGCAGTAGTTTCAGGCACAGCTCACAGACCAGGAAGATGTTTGTCAAGTTTGTCAGCATCATCACCATCTCGGCATACAGCAGGCTCTGATGACACCAACAGTGAACTCTTTAAGCATGTGAAAGGACCCATCGCTCACATCATCAACAGATCATATGAACTACACAAGCCAATCAAAATCCTGGGAGAACGTATATTGATCACCCTGCCAAAACCAAACAAACCTTGTGGTCTATCAGCAAATCTGAGACCTATTGTCCTACTCGACAGCATCAGAAAAATCCTGTCCTTTGTCACTCTATGCCGCATTAGAGATAAAGTTGATGGCTTCGCCGGAGAGCGAAAGGAAGAATTGTGTGGGCTCAGTATATGCAGGTTGCAGCAGCAACGACAAAGAAACAGACGCAGATGGTAACCCATCCATCCATTCTCTTCTGCTTATCCTGTTCAGGATCATGGGGGGGCTGGAGCCTATCCCAGCTGACGTAGGGCGAGAGGCAGGGTACACTCTGTACAGGTCGCCAGCCTTCCGCAGGGCTAACACAGAGAGACAGACAACCATTCACACCTACGGGCACGTGACCAATTAACCTAACCCCAGTAACTGCATGTCTTTGGACTGTGGGAGGAAACCCACGCAGGCACAGGGAGAACATGCAAACTCCAGGCCGAGGTGGAATTGAACCCAGATCTTCTAGATGTCATTTGAGCTGTGAGGCAGCAGTGCTAAACACCACGCCACCATGCTGCCCCAGATGGTGTGTATTTTGTTGTTATTGTTTTCAGTTATATGCACTTGCGAACAACAAAAAAACATCATAAAAATCATCACTTCAACAGAAAACAGAAGAAACAAGCATGCATATGTACACCCTAAAAACAAGAATGCATAAAACAAACTCTTGCACACTCTCTTGGTGGTTAGTTAAATAATTCAAAATAAAAATATTAACAATTTGAACAAACTGTTTCTTTTATAGGAAAAGAAAGTAAACAGTAATAGTGTTTACCCAGTCTCTTTGTTAATGATAAAAGCTTGAGCCTGAGTGGTACAGAAAGGCAAGCCTGCAGCAATGACTGGTGAAATAATGAATGCAAATCTTCTATTATTGTGTAACAGTGTCATGAGTAACAGTAATTAGTTGTCCAAACAGCAGGAATGCCACAAGTCCACAGTCAATACACAGTTGATAAATATTAACCAGCAAGAGAAACATATACATCTCTTCTGGCCACCAGGCAGAAAAACATACTGCATCAATGAGAGCACGCTGTGAATCCCTGTTATTCACTTTGTAAAAGATTCTCATTCTTTAGGTGATCTATTCAAAGTCCTTCTAAATGTGTTTATACATTATGCATTCTAACGCAAACACACAAATTTTTTCTGCAAACACAGATACAGTCCTTATTGTGTGACTGTATCTCACACACATCCTATAAATGAAATGCTCTTCCTTTGCATAAAAAAACCTTAATTACAGCAAGAAACCATCAGACAAAAGCTCATCCATCCACTTTCTTAATCGTTTGTGTAACTATGTGAAGGGGTTGTAGCCCATACCAGACACAGACCAAGAGGTGATGTACGTCACAGAGCTAACACAGAGACAAAGTGTGCGGGAATCAGCATTGTTATAGTTTTTCATTTCTCATTTGTACTGATTTGAACTGAGTTCATTCATAGTTAATTAATCTCATTTCACTCCAGTTAGTTTTCAAAGTGGGCTCGCTCCTTTCAGTTTAGTTACTGTAATTGTTACAATATATGTAGCGTTTTGCAGGAGCGAGATTTAAGAAGTTTGAAACAACAGTTACAACATGCTACTTAAAGTCACGTAGACATCTGAGTCTCAATAATCAAAACCTCCTCATGCAGGTTTTGTTAAAAATTGAGCAAACTGACAAAGACTCATTTGTATTCTGCCACAATATTTTTTCTGTTTATTTTTCAGGTTACTTTTTTAGATTTGTTTTAGTTAACCTTGGTGGCAGGAAACCAATACAGGCACAAGCTGAAGTTGCAAACTGAGCTTACCCAAGTGAAGGCTCAGGGGGGTTAAAATTTCTCCTAAAATTGCAAAAAATGTGAAAGTTTGTTTTTGGTAACAGTTTATTATTATAGGAACTGGAGGTCAACAAGCTGCCAATACAACTCTGGCATACAGTGCATACATGGACATACGCTCCCTAGAGTCCAAACAATAACCCTCGGATTTTCATTTAGTTTGTGACTTAGCTCTTGGGCTAAATCTGGCATATAGGACAGTATGTGTGTAGTTGTAATTGTACTGGTGCAGCCTAAAAAATTTAACATTTTCAAATTGTTGTGACTGGGTGAAGCGCCCACCTGATATGGAATGAGTTCATCTCTTGAAACTAATTTGACTTGCCTTCTTTGGTCCAGAGGACTGTGAGCTCTTTTACTTTGAAAACTCATTGGCTCGTTCTGGGCCTGTTGACAGGAGTCTTTGCTCCTGAGAAAAATAGCTGTCCCATTAGCTGCTAAGCTAGCCTCCAATTGCTTGGAGCTGTTACCAAGCAGTGTTTATTTTCTCTTTCTTTTTCAGGTAACAATTTTCTCTATATAAATATACATGGGGCTATACAAATACCAATTATAGCTGCTTTAAATGTTACAGTGGAGTCCAACACTGTGAGCTGTGGGCATGCTGATGCCTTCTTGCGCATGTGAAAGAGATTAGCAGAACACAGTTGAACAGCTGGTGACTGGACTTTAGTGAGAATTATTTCTGCTGCTCATGAAAAAAAATGCCCACATACCCTGACTTTGCAATACACACACACTGTGCTGCATGTGTGTTGAGCCATATTGCTGTACATTTCTAAGTATTGCAGATCAAGTGAATTTAAAAGCTGTGTTTTAATCTTGTGGAAGTATGAATTTTTAACCTGACAACCTTTGAAAAATAACTTGAAGCTGTGAAACACTTGATGAAAAGATGAAGTCAATGGTTATTTGTAATTCAGGGGCATACTATTTGTGTGGTGCGGGATTATGAGAAACAGACTCAGGTACACCTGTGAAAGATCAGAGGGCTGGAGGGTTTGTTAAATAATGCAAATACCAACTGAATTCTCATATTCCACAAATCTCACAGGAAACAAGGTTCACATCTTCTCTTTGAGTTGCAGAAGTAGGTGTAGTTACATTTAATGCATCACATTTACATTTAAATTAATGTGTCTATATATTATATTAATATGGCACAATTGCACGATCAGAACACATTGTTATCAAAATGAAGCGTCCCTCAGAATTCTTGCCTGTTTAAGAAGACCGAGGAGAGTGCTGGGGTAGGGATGAGAGCGATAAAGAACTGATGGCAGAAAAACTTTGAATTTGTGATGAAAATGTTGACCTGACATCATAAAAATAGAGCATTAGTAGGGTTGTACTGCATAGAAAGTGAAAGTGGGGTTGGGAAGACACATGATGACAAAGTGACATGAATTTTTATGCAGTGGATGTTGTATTCTGGTCATCCAACCCCCTCCCTTACATAAGACACACGCTTGGCTGCGGGCGTAGAAAACAAGGCCTGTCCCCATGCATTGAGCCTTTCCCTTCACTGGCTCTTAACCATGCAGTACACAACAGGAGCAGACAGTGAGCAATATTGAATTATTCAGGCACAGAGAACATTGCAGCAGCAGGGAGAAGAAGCCTGTGTTGTCTTTAGTCTGGAAAATAAAGCAAAGAGATTTTAAAAAGGCAAAGTTAGTTATTCATCTGTGTACTGTTTGTTATGAAACTGTTTATTATGCATGTGTGGACACCTGTGACACAAGGTAACTATTCAGCTGCTATTGCCAGTCTATGTTAAAACTTAAAACTTAACTTAATCTGGCATGACCACAAAACAAGAATAGGGTGTGGATTTTCTCCAGTCCACACATGGTCAAAAGCATACACAAAGGCTCAGATATATACATACACAATCTCTTTTAACTTGACAAAGCCAATGCCTATTAACTTCCCATTCATGATTGAGTACAACTGTTAGTTTCTCTTTGTCAACATGAAAAGCATTTTCATTGACAGCACTCACTGGATTGACCAATACTCAAAACAATGGGAAAGTCCAAGGAGTTCAGTGAAGAGAATTGTGGATTTACAGAAGCTAAAAACTTGAAGCTTCTAAACAACTGCAGATTCCAAGATCATCAGTTCAAACAACTGTATGTAAGAACAAGTTATTTTTGCTAAGACCTGGAAGAAGACCCAAACTGTTAACCTCGGATGAGGACATTGGATATGATTGTTCAGGAACAACCCAGGAACCACCAAGGCTCAAGCCTGCCGTGAAATGGAAACTGCTGGAACACCAGCATCACTGTCCACAGGAAAGTGAGCTTTTATTTGTTTGTTTGTTTTTTTTAATAACCTGTCCTGTCTGGCAGCTTTTGCAATCAAAATCATGATCTGGATGGACGGTTGTGTCAAACACATTTGCTTTTCCAAGAAGAGCTCTATAAACTCTCAACAGACTCTCCTTATGAGTGTTTTTCTTTTTTTTTATAGAAAGGGGAAGAAAATAGGAGAACAGACAATGCAAAAACAAAAACAGATACACAAAGTAACAATCTTGGTGTGTATGTGTGTGTGTGTGTGTGTGTGTGTGTGTGTGTGTGTGTGTGTGTGTGTGTGTGTGTGTGTGTGTGTGTGTGTGTTTGTGAGACAGAGAGAGAGAGAGAGAGCGTGAATGTCTGTCACTGTCACAAAACGTACTTGATAATGAGGGTGAAAGCTGCAAGAACATCCCCTTGCTTGTCCAGTGCATCCCACAGATGCTCGATTAGATTGAGATCAGGGGAATTTGGAGGCCTCATCAACACCTCAAACTCATTGTTGTGCTCCTCAAACCATTTGTGAACCAGAAATGTGACCTGCACTGTGGCAGGTTGCATTATCCTGCTTCAAGGGTATTTCATGTCTTGATATACAGCATACATTACCAATTTGGCTGTAAGGATAAAATGTTACCCTTCAGAAAAAACAAATGTTTAAATCTAATATTTCCCCAATCTGCTTATCTTGTTGCCTGGAAATATGTTAAGTCTACTGCAAAGAGTGCAGCAGTCAGTGGAAATAATAGGTTTATGTCATAGTTTATGGTGCGGATGAGACTCAGACGCACACTCAGAATAAAAGTTAACAGGTTTATTTATAATGAAGCAAAGGCAAGATTTTTGACAGCTGAAGGATTTCCAGTTAGCAAATCCAAGGTTCCAGTACAGACAGGTTTATGGATAAATCTGGCCATAGGGAATACTCTCTATTGGTAACTTGCTTAGAGACAGTGTTGGAGTCCTGTGCAGAGGAGAACAAACAGGTGAGGTGAGGGCACTGAGTAGTAGCAAGCAAACATTCTGATAGAAGGAGCTAACTTCACAAACTGTTTCCAGATTAACGATCAGGCACTGATTGAAGGTCTTCCTTCCTCTTTAATCACACCAAACCAGCTGATTACCAGTAGGTGATTTCATTAATGTCAGGTGTGCAGGACTGCAGGGCGGGAGCAGAGGTGGGACCCACCCCTGAAACACAAGGTGTGGTTAACTCAAACACCCTCACACACAAAGACAGAGGGAGGAGAGAGAAACTAAAGAGTGGAGAGAAAGAGAGAACAGGTGAGCCAGCGTAGGAGAACATGCTATCTTTGTGGGAAAAGAGCAGATATCTGTGTGATCAAAAAAAGAAAAAAATTACTGTAAAATCTGCTGTAGGATAAAAGGTTAAAAAGTGAACTTTCTAATGTATGTAACAGATATATTCAGAAATGTACGGAATGCAGATGTCACAAAATACTGGCCTAATGGAGAGAATAAAATGACATCAATAGTTTGTATTGTTTCTGCTGCCCCCATCAGTCTGAAAAGTACTGCTTAATAATGTATTTTAAGGCTTTGGACATGTTAGTGCATCATTTTTAATAATGATCCACTTACGTGATTTTAACTTTAGTAATATTTCAAAGACTTCTTTTTTTCTTATATTCCCATGAAACATCACTTCACAAAAACATTATGTATCCCCTTGAGACAGGCAATAATGTCATTTAATCTAATTCTAACATTTTATAACAAAGTTAGGCACTGGATAAGTAAAGAAAATTGGATAAGTATCATGAAAGGCTCTCTTTTTTGGCTGCTTGAACCACAAACAGCATTCACAGAACTGTTTCCCTTTCCACTGTATTTAAGATTTCTGCTTTTAACTGCTTCTAAATACTGTAGAGACCTGCTTGTTGCAGGTTGAAGCTTCACTGTTTCTTTTAAATGTTTTTCTATTCGTGTTAGAGCTTCACCGATCAGCTAAACATTTTACCTTTCTTGGAAAAGGGAATACATCTGTGTAATCACAAAAGTATAGTTGCAATATCTGCTGCAGAATTAAAAAAATACATTGTGGATCTTTCCATAATTGTGTAGGAACCATGAAGAGTATGTGTGCAAATCCTGGTATAACATACAGACTGCAGAGGTCATATAATACTACAGATTAAAACTGAGCTAATTCAGTTCATCATAAATTTCTGCTGCACTCAGAAACAAAGTACCTTTCAAAATATCTTCAGACTGTTTCCCTGCCAGTACATTTGTACATGTTATTGCATTATTTTTAATAATAATCTACTTACATGGTTTTAATTTTAGATAATCTTCTTTTTTGTGTTAACTTTATTACAATTTTAAATACAGATAATGAGATTTCTCATAACAAGTTAACTATGTACACTGCTGTGCACACAGACACATTTCCTGCTTCCAGACTAACACACAGCAGCATATTTCAGTCTAATGCACTTTATTACCAGCCACGAGATTCTCATCCTCCGCAGATCTCATGCTCGACTTAAAAATATTGCACCAAACAAGATTATATGACTTTCTTCCACCTCTACTCAAAGATCAAAATAGGCAACAGATACTCAAACTCTGCTAGTGACACCAATGATCTTCTTTCATCAAAGAATTTCAGTGTTTCACTTTGTCAACTGTTTTTAAGTTAGTATGTTTTCGGTATGTAAATATGCTGAGGTTGTTCTCCTTTGAAAAGAAAAGCCTTAATTTTGCAGATGACAGTTTCCTATCTTAATTTCCTATGATAAATGATATTGTTTGAATGAGAAATAAGCAATATTTCTACTTTTAAGACATCAGCAATCCACCTGATGAGAACTAAAGGCATAAAAAAGGGAGTTTTTCCTTCTGGCAGAACCAGGCTCAGGGAGGGGCAGCCATCTACTGCAATTGGTTGGGGGTCAGGGGAGGAGGGAGACAGGAGAAAAGAGATGTTGTGGAAGAGAGCCAGAGATTAATAATAACTAATGATTAAATGCAGAGTGGGGTATAAACAGAGTAAAAAGAGGTGAGTAAAGAAAAAACACCCAGTGTATCACGGGAAGCTCCCCAGCAGCCTAGGCCTATTGCAGCATAACTGGGAGGGTCATCTGATCCAGCCCTAACTATGAGCTTGATCAAAAAGGAAAGTTTTAAGCCTAAGCTTAAAAGTAGAGAGGGTGTCTGTCTCCAGAATCCAAACTGAGAGCGGGTTCCACAGAAGAGGAACCTGAAAGCTGAAGGCTCTGCCTCTGATTCTACTTTTAAATGCCCTAGGAAAGTTAAATGTTAAAGTTGTAGTCGTAGTTGACAGTACAAATTTAAAACAAACTGAACAAATATGGCTTGTTTGAAAGGGTTGCCAGGAGAAAGCCTGTTGTCTCTAAAAAGCACATGGCAGAATGGCTCAGGACTGCAAAGCTGCATCTGAGCAAAAAGTAAGATGTCTGGAACAATGTTCTTTGGACAGACAAGACCAAAGTGGAGATGTTTGACCATAATGCAAAAACCAAACACTGTCATGGTCCTGGCAGGCCTCGGGTTTCTTCTAAAATAATTACTCATTCTCTACCAAATCCCTGTCCACCTTGCTGGAATCCCATCTCCTTGCCAGCTGCTCCTCTGAATCAGCTGCTCAAGAAACAAAGAAGACCTCAGAATTTAATTACAAAATCTGCAAGACCTTTGTCATCACTAACCTCCTGTCTCATCTCCAGCAGAAATGCCAGTTCCATTCCAGTGGAGATATATCCGGCCAGTACTATTTACCTGTTTATTCATACGTTTTATTCTTGCAATAGCTGCAAAAGCTGTAAAACTGCTGTTGGTTTCTGGGTCCTGCTCCCAGAGTCCAATCTTTGGTTTGCAACAGGACAATGATCCCGAGCACACCAGCAAACCTACAACCCAATGGCCCAGTCAAAGTCTGGACCTCAACCTGATTGAAATGCAGTGCAAAGGTCCATAAACCTCAATGAACTGAAGCAACCCTGTAAAAAGGAGTGGACCAAAATTCCTCCACAAGACTGATAAAATCCTGAGAAAAAATTTACTTCAAGTTGATGCTAAAGGTGGTTCTGCAAGCTACTGATATATGGGGTGTACTTCATTTTTCACAGGACTGCACACAGGCATGTGAAAACGTTCTTTTTAACATGGTATTTGTTATTATTTTCAAATGTGATAATTACTGAGGGTGCCAGTATACTTTACCCAGTTGAGTAGGTGATCCATATGCTGAAAGGCTGCTGCAGGGCCCTGGGTTTGATTCCGCACCAGGCCATTTCCTGTGAGTCATTCTCCCTCCTCCTCTTTCTGCTTTACTGTCCCTTTGAAAAATAATAGTCTTAAAAAATGAGTATAAGTTAATAGACATTTTCTATGTTGATTTAAACATTTTTATTGATCAGGATTCAATCAGTTGGGAGCGATAACAAACTTGCAAACCAAACCAAAAAAATAAAATAAAATAAACACCTACAAAAGCCAGAGAGCATAACAAAATACCAAAAAGAAAGAAACAAATTGTCATGGTCAGCAAACCTGCTTAAATGCAAAGTTATTTGGCTTTGAGCTAAAAGTACTAAATGCCAGCATGTGGTTTGAAAGCATTCAAAGATCCAAAGAGCTGGTTGATATGAATAATTTTCTTTCAGACATTTTTGCTCTCATCTATAGTTAACATCTTTATTGTTATTTTATGTAATTCTTGAGCAGAGTGCTTTTTACCTCTCAGCCTAAAACGACTGACAGGGCATCGTTGTTACCCCACTGGGTGGGCGGCCAACTGTCATCTTTGGGAACGATGTGGCCTAGGATGTTCAAATTCACACCATAGATGCATCGACTAAAAATCTTGGACGAGTTTGAATCTCGGCAACCTTGTTAACACGATAACTGGAGAAAGGTGGCACCTAGGAATTTCAAATTGATGCCAAAGATTCATCTACTAAAAATCTTTGACAACTTAGTCCTTACCATAATACTGCTAATCACAGAAAGTGACAGTATTCTCAGTGGTTACAGTTATAATGATTTTAGCATTTCTTATTCCTGGTTCTTGCTTAGCCATTTGCTTTTGAATTGATATGGCGAATAAAGTCACGACTCATGTGCGGCCCAGTTAGAGCTACTGAGACCTGGTAATTATGTGTTCTAGAGCTCGTGCTTCCACAGGATTTATGCCACTTAAAGCTTCTACTGCCAGGAGGCTGAGGGGTAGGAAATATGCATCCACTTCTTGCAAAAAATTATGTAGAATAGTTATATATTTAAAGTAACAGGATGGATCTGTTACTTCTGTTTTCATCTAAACCCAAATAAGTTGGCAGAACTCAAAAAAATCACGGCAACTTCTTTTCTTAACTTTTAGAGCTGGTGACATTAACAGCATTTTTCAATGTTTCAGAGTTTTAATATCTGGATTACAACATGTAACTTGTATTTACTACAAGTACATTTAAATAATTATAGAGACAGGATGCCTTCTTTCATTTATATATTGTCAAAATATATACTTTTTATAGTGTATTACATGTGTGTTTCTACATTTTTTAATAAATTTGTTGTACTTCCCATTTTCCTAGCAAAATATTTTAAAAAGTGAGGAGAGGCTTGAGACTTTTGCACAGCACTATATTTTTAAAACATCGGGCAGAGCCGCTTCCACAATTTAAAATGACCTGGAAAAGACGGAAACCGCTGGTGTACTGAGCAACAGGCATCAAACAACAACAACAACAACAACAACAACTGATGACAGACAAGTGGAGAGAACAGGAAAGAAAACTCCCATAACAACAGTACATAACATCATGAGCAACCTCCAGAGAGCAGAGGTGGAAATCTCATGGTCTACTACTCAAAGGAGATTTAGAGAACAACAATATAGAAGCCATACTCTGAGACACAAACCCACTCATCAGCAGTAAAAATTGGAACGCCAGATTGAAATTTGCAAAAAAGTACAGAGATGAGCCCCAAAGTTTTATGGGCTTATCAATCATTTTGTCTGCCAATTTATGGACAAATGCATCCAAATAAATCAGGAGGAACTCTATGATCCAAAACACACCGTCACCCCAAGAAAGAACTTTATCGGGGGGGGGGTAAAAATGGAAGGTTTTGGACTGACAAGGTTTATCGCCAGATCCTAACCCAGCTGAACACACATTTCCTCTCATGAAGTGAAGAGTGAAGAGAAAAACACAGCAAAACAGACAAAATAGATTCTTAAGTATTATAATTGAAGGCACGTCATGGTAAAATTAGGATGGTAGCTGTTAGCCCAAGCTGAGAGTTAAAAATGGAACAAAGACTTGAGCCCATCTGAGCAGTTAATGGGGTACTTTTCTCTGGTCTGATATCACAACTTTGCCCCAAATGCTTTTGGCTTTGAATAATAAAGTTGTTTATCTGTTGTATCTATCCAGCAGTGTGTTTCTGGATGAGTAATGATAGCCACAGTAGCAGCAAAGAAGAAAACAGGCACACAAGACAGATAACAACAATCAAACTGATACAATAAGAGATTTCCATTGTCCTCCTTCAGACATGAGTCAGCCCATTATTGTGAATGCCACACAGAGGATGTTTGGTGGGTGCAAGGATATGGGTGCTTGTTGTCCAGGAAGTCACAAAGCTAAGCAATTAGAGGAGGATGTCTTTTTCAAATGAGGATATCCTGTGCACACAATCCTGTCATGTGTTTGAGGTAACCTCAACAACTTTGAGAGAGCTAGTCTTAAAGATTTAATGGATTTGACAGATACTGCATTTTGCTGTTCAAAAGGCTGTTGCTGTTCATCCCCAGTCCTACACACTTTGGGGAACTTATCACATTTTGTTAATGAGGTTTTTACTCCGTCATTTAGGATTTTTCTTTTTAGACTTTGAAGATTACATAGTCTTTGTGTGGCCTGTATACTTTTAACCTATGATTTTTTTTTTTTTGTATGCTTCTTTGCTTTTTTTTGGTTTGTTTTCATCACAGCACACTGAAAAATAAAAGTCTGGCATACAATGGTCTTGTGGTTTATATTTGTTCACAGTTTGGCTACAAGCGTATCCCACAAACACAAAGTAATATGAACAATTCTGAGTCTTGTTTTTTATGTTACATGTAAAAGCCATTTACTAATGTTTCATGTTATCTTACTTTAAAGATACTACACTATTTTTACTGATGTAATAACACACTCTGGTCAGCCACAATATTAAAACCTGATAGCTAAAGTGAATAGCATTGATGATCTTGTTGCTATTCAGTGTTTGTCCCTAACCCTAACCCAGAAACTAACCCAGACATTGCAGACAAGTACACCTCACACCCCCCTGTCACCTCTCCCCTACTATACCCAAAACCTACTCAGGAAGGAACAGGACAAAGAACCCAAGGTAATGACTACTCAGATTTATATCTGATCGTGCATCCACAGGATGTGACTGATTGAATGTAATGTAGAATGTAATTAAACATAAGTTGCACATTTTGTCCCATTTGTAAATTGTTTGTGCTGCTGGCATTAAACGTTATACATATTTGACAGGATGCCACTTTAAATAACTATTTTTTTAACTTGCTGGCTCTTTCTATAAGCCAGTCTGACTTCTAGCTCAATTTATTATTAAATTAAGGCAAAAATTACCATTATACATATCTGTTTATGATAATGTACTATTATTATCATTATTAGCTATAGTAGTCATAGTAGTAGAATAGGAGTAGTGTAGGAGTAGTAATAGTGGTAGTCGTAGTAGTAGAGTAACAGTAGTGGTGGTAGTAATAGTAGTAATAGTGGCAGTAGTAGTAGTAGTAGTAGTAGAGGAGTAGTAGTACTACCAGCCATTAACAGGAATTGTCATTCACGTGTACAGTATGAGCCAAACAAGTATCAATGAGAGCTACTTAGCTATAATTAAGGCACTCAACCTGTGCAACACTGTGCGACTGCTGGTATTAAATATTCATGGGTCCAGGTGATGGCACACTTTGTTGTGTCGCAAACACAGAGCAGCAAAACAAGTGCAGTTGCCATGGTTTCTGGTGTGTTCTCCAGCTGCTTTTATCTTAGCGGTGCACCTGCTTCCTAATAGAGCTCTCTGGGAATTGCAGTACATGTTGAAAGGACACAAATCCAATATTTTCACATTTCTTTCCATATTTAGCCGTACAGTACTGTGCAAAAGTCTTGCGCCACACCTCATTTCTTTATGTTTTTACAAGAAAAATGGGAATAAGTGCAGGGATTTATTGAAATATGTGTAAACATATATAAAAATACGTATATAAGGCAAAAACAGGGGTTTGTACAATTCCAACAAGCTTGAAAGTGAATATTTGCTGTGACCACCTTTATTTTTCAAGAGAGCCTGAAGTCTAGCAGTCTTTAGGAATAGATCTCCAGGCACAGTAAAAGTTCCGGGTTTACATTTTGAACTTTTTAGACAAATAAATGGCTCGCTCTTTGTCCTGTGTCTGATCTTTGCTGCATTTTTTACTTTTCCTTATGGACATGACTTTCAGATACTCTTCATCTGCTGAAGATATTTTTTAAGCCTTCTATTGTCTTCCGCTTCTCCAGTTTCCTCATTTTTTATTGTTTAAAGACTCACTGCACACCATGCCAAAATATGTCAAGTTTTCTGTTAATAGCTCTTTTGGGAATCATCTTATTGTAGTTAAAAATACTATTTTATGCCTGTCAGCCTGTGTTATGTTTGGCATTTTTTATATGTTCAACTATAGAAACAGGGAGAAAGGCAGGTTGCTGATAAAGGGTTTAAAGATACGAAAAATAATGTTTAAAATGGATTATTTGCTAAATTGTTTGCTAACACAGTTTGTCCCTTCAGTTAGGCGCCTTAAAAAAGCAAATTCACACCAGGGACATTCAGAAATCATGTGAGTTCTTTTGGAGGCACCAAAAGACCAATGTAGTTTCAAGATACATCTTGACAAATTTATCTTGAAGTATTAGGATGGAGACATGTGCGCATAATCATAATTTTTGACTTGGCTGTGATCAAAGAACAGACAGACCCCCTGAGGAGTAATGAAGTTTGTTCACAGGATGCAGTTTTAAGTCAAATGCTACCCTCATCTGGCCAAGAATGGTGCAGCACATGAATTAAAATATCTGAAAAAACAAAACAAAACAACAAACAAACAAACAACCCCCCCCCCCCCCCCCCCCCCCCCCCCCCCAAACTCTACATCCATGTGGAAATTCAAGCACCAATTCATGAGGATAAATCAGCTACCAATATAAAAAATAAAAATAAAATATGTAAGATCAAATGTAATCACATACTCAGTACTCTTGAGAATGGCTATCATTCTGTTGCACATAAAACATGTTTTTACTGCCACGTTTGATCTCAGTTTCTACATTTTTTACCTCCTGATGTGAAGACTGCACCACATATTTTCATACATATTGTCTCCAGATGGAATCACAGACTCATCATTCCTAATTTGAAGTTCATGGGTTTCAAATTATAAAACACAACTAGGCGTAAAATCTGTGAAACCAAATTGTTGTTCACTGCTTTTTTTTGTACTTAATTCCATGAACTAACTAATTAGAAAAAAGTGACATGTCACATTTATATGCATGCCAGCTGGGGAGAATGTTGCATTTTTTGTGGCTTTTGGAGTCAAGCGTATTTGTTTGAGTGATAACTTCCTTGAATCTCATTTCCTGCTAACAACCACTGCTCTGCATCTTATCATTCTTATCATGAGAGATAACACAATCCCCATGCAGCTCTGCAATAGCCTCTCACACGAATTCTGCTTCTGATATGCATCTGTCAGCAGAAACACATTTGTGGTTTGGTCTGCTGGATCTTTTTCAACAGCTTTTTTGGTTGTTTACATTCTATTTTATAATTATACACTTCTGAGTAGTTCTGTAGAGCCAAAAACTAAATATTGACTTGATGTGAAAGACTCCTAGGGAATATTAATGATATAAAAACATATAAAACTCATATAAATTGTTATGTGGGAGATAATTTTACGGTTCCCATGTGCATCAGTAGAGCGGAATCACTGGAGAGGTGGGAGGCCAACCATGAGTTACGCACGGGTCTCTCTAGGCAGTGTGGGAAAGAAACCTATGGGTATCCATTTAACCTGTCAGGTCAAGAGTCAGATGTCTGCGAGACTGCCAAAGTGCACTATCAAAACCTGCTTGTGAGGGCTAATTGTGCAACAGATTAAACAGGCACTGGTCTCTTAAGTAAAAATGTCTCAGTATTTTTACAAGATAACACACCTTCAAAGTGTGTAACTTTAAAGGGGGAAGAATTCTTCATAATGACAAACACTCATAAAATCATCATTGACAGCTTTTTTTCTACTTGCCCCCCCACCCCCCCATCAATTCCCCCCATCAGCTCTCTGGTAAATCTAGCAAGCACTTGACAATAATAATGTGTTTATGGCTTCTTGCATAGCTGCCAAGAGGCCAAAAATCAATCATTAAAGCTTTGAACCTACAATAACTTATTTTATTAGCTACTTGAAAAAGTTGTAAACACAACAAGATGCATATAAGTCTGACACACTCCCCTTTATCTTGCTTTAATTTGCTCTGTTTTCTCTGATTTTGGTCTCTATAGTTGCTCTATAGGTGCAATTGCTTGTGTCTACATCTGCATTTGCTTTTTTAAGCTGCAGGTGAATGGGGGACTTTCAGAGATTGTTTTGTTGCGAGCTGGGGCTGAAAAGCTGCAATAAGAGCAGTGAGAGTGAACCAAAGCAGTAATGTTCAGGCAGATAACTGAACGATGAACTTAAACTCCCTATAGAACTCAGTTAAGCCAAAGGAGAGCCGCAGATTGAACTGATAATACTCTTTAGGTTCATCACTGCAAGTCATCCCTTTTACTTTATCACTTGTCATTACTATGAAAATATTGATTATAGCTACTAAAAGCAGTTATTTAACATTTATTTAGAAATATGAACCTTTTTAAATAAAATTGATTATTGTGGTTAATCTGTGTAGAGGCAGACATCAACCACTGCTTATTGGCCAAACTTACTGCTATATCATTCTGCCGTGAATCATCTTCTGCCTCTGGAAGCCGTGTGAAACCATGCTATCATTTCCTGGAGTATCTGTCCACAGGGAGTATCTCAGCAGCTGACCTCTGGCTTTGGCCATGGCTGTCTGAGTTTGCGCATGACATGGACCTCCACATATCTCCAGGTTTGACTCAGTGGTCAGTACAATACCAACACCCCACCCAAATGTGACAGGCAAGATATCGTGGGAATCTCCCCTGTGGTAAAACCCAGTAAGAAGTGGCACAAATTACTAGATGTTTAGTTTTTAGGGTTTTTTTTTTTTAATGTAAATGGAGCAGCAAAAGGTACAATGAAAAAACACAGTACGCTGCCAATCACCTGGAATGTATAATGCACTCAACATGGGCTCTTCCTCCTGCCAGCACTCTCTAAGACCTTGAACTGAACTTACAGATATGCATTGTCCTTCCCCCTTTGCCTTTTCTGAGTTTTGTATCAGAAGCGTGCAGATGCGTAAAACCTGACTGCTTCACTTAAGAAATTTAAAGGCGTGGGAAATGTAGGCAAGCAAAATATTAAACACGACAAAAGCTCTGATCAAAAGTTCAGTTCATACCGGTTTTTAATCTGAACCTTAAAACTAATCTCGATTACTATTGTTAATTTCAAAATCAAAACCCCATCTGTTATTAGACACACAGCCGGCTCGCCAAAGGGTCCTATCTCGCTCACTTGAAAATTGAAGAGAATTGGAGGATAATTTTTGACTACTTACTGTATTTTGAGCTAGAAAACCTTCTGCTGTGAGTAGATGAATGGAATGCATCAAGCGTGGCTGTCTGGAATGTTAATTTCATCATCTGTTTTACCACCTTCCCACTGACAAAGACATTACCTACTGTATGCCTATAAATGGATGGCTAAATGTGAGCATTTTAAGAGTGCACATCTTTACTCTAAAGAGAAAGGGAGACATTAGGAGTTTTTATAGGTTATTATGGATTTGGATTTCCTGGTGTGGTCCACTTCAGAACACACTGGGAAGTCCTTGATCTATCAAAATGAAAACATACGCAAATTAAAGAAATAAAGTAAAAGTGTAAAGCTAGGCTTGTACCAGCTGGGATGTAATATGGCTTGTATTTGAGTTGAGTAAACAACATGCAGCTAATCTGTCCTGACAACTTTCAGCATCATTTGGTTTCTCAAAAACTTCTCACAGCCCTTCGGACAAGGTCCCAGCTTACCTACGTCAGCAGTCTCCAGACCTCTGCACCTCTGCTTTCTGTCATCAGTGTTTTTTAAGGGGTCAGAGTTCACATCTTTCACTGGGACCTGTTTATCACAGAAGAGGTTTTGTGATTGAGGCAGAGGGGTAGGGTGCAGGGGGTGGAGGTAAGGGGTTATGGGGGGGTTTGTTTTCAAGTGGTCACCTCCAGGAAAGCTCCCAGCCAGAGCCAGCCCCATGGGTGAGTGCACTTTGAAGAGGACATGGTATAAAAGAGTTGAGGAGAGAGAGAGAGAGAGAGAGAGAGAGAGAGAGAGAGAGAGAGAGAGGGAGAGAGGCCATTTTCACAAAACCAGGAAAACCAACTTAGTATATAAAACCGACATCGCTGGCCTGTATTTTCCTCCTGCCGTCAGAGAAGTCACCATGGCACTACTGATAAATCAGTGGATATGTTTGGTTGTTCTATCACTGACAGTGACCACGAGCCATGCGTTGAGAAGGTAAAAAAAAAAAAAAACTCCTTTATATGCCTGAGTGATTTGTTTAGAATCAAATTCCTTGCATATCTGCATTAGCATTAGTTAACATTCTGCAGAAACATAGTGACAGCAAACCATAAATCATACAAGGAGAGGAAAACAAATGTGTTTTAGTGATTCATTACAAAAGCTAATGATTTCAGCATTTGGGTTTACATGTGTTTTTTATTCATCTGTTTGGCTAGGTGCTGAGAGCAAAGCAGTCTGTACTTTGTTAAAGGTCTTATACTGGAATGATCACCAGACATATGTAACAGATACATAGCATGGAAAATAAACTCCATATACCTCTTTAATATTTCTGTAGCCATCATGTTTCCTCTTTGCTTTAATTCAAAATGTTTCCTCTTGTGTGCTCTGGTTTCAGGATTGCCCTGAAAAAGATGCCATCCATCAGAGAGACTCTGCAGGAGCTGGGGGTTTCTGTAGAGGAGGTGATGACTGAGCTGGCCCAGAAAAGCACAGCTGACACCAACAACGGAACTGTTCCCACACCGCTAACCAACTACTTGGATGTGAGAAACCTTAATATGATGCATAGATAAGACCTACAGATAATACAGGTGATAAGAAATCTAGCATTGAAACCACTTGATTGCTGTTTAAGATCTGAAGACAAAAACAGACTTTAGGCTCGAAGATTAAAAGCTTCATCACTTCTCTTGGAAGAACACTGAGATATCATCAAGGCAATAGCAGATGGAATCAGATCTTCCAAATATTCTCTTTGTATGAGTCAGATGCTCCACACCTTTTTGTCATTGCCCTAAAAAATGACATAGTGCAGAAGGGGAAAGGTTTGAAAAACTATTCAAACAACATTAAGAAAGCACATTTTTTTTTACTCCCAATAGACGCAGTACTTTGGAGAAATCAGTATTGGATCTCCTGCCCAGACGTTTAATGTGGTGTTTGACACAGGCTCAGCCAACCTGTGGGTGCCCTCACAAAGCTGCTCACCATTTTCCACTGCCTGCTGTAAGTGTACATGTACATAAATGCAAACAGGAAAATTAAAACCTACTTAAAATGACCATAATGAATGTTTTTTAAACTGTAAATAAAACAGCACAGCAGTGAAACTCATAGAGATGAACAACCTTTTTTTTTTAGAGTTTTCTCAGCACGTTGTTCCACTGTCTGGCCTGCAACTTTACAGGTTTCTTCTTGTGAAAAAGAAAGTAGACACAGGGAATACTATAGCAGGCAAACATAGTGGAGGAATTTGGAAATGCCAAAAATGGAGCCAAAACATGGCCAGAAAGAGAACTTAAAAGATGACAATGTTAGCTTATGTTCATTGGCCATGAATAAAAGAAAATATGTTAATTCTGGTTAAAATACATGAGATATTGTAGGGAACATTGTTCAATAAAACTTTCCCAGTAAACAGTTGCTGTTGGACTTAACTGCATTTTGAACTTTTAGTTACTCACAACAGGTATGATTCCTCCAAATCCCGGACTTACATTGCAAATGGAACAGGATTTTCCATCCAATATGCCTCTGGAAATGTCAGGGGATTCCTGAGTGAGGATGTGGTTGTGGTGAGTTTCAAGTCAGAGACCTACTAATTAAATGAGTTTCTTTTAACATAAATTCTTGAGCCTCCTCTTGCATTCTACACTTCAAACTTTTGACTACCTGTGCTTTATTGCTGTAGGTTGGTGGTATCCCAGTAGTGCAAGTGTTTGCTGAAGCCACGTTTCTGTCTGCCATGCCCTTCATCTTTGCCAAGTTCGATGGGGTGTTGGGGATGGGGTACCCCATCGTGGCCATTGATGGCATCACCCCTGTGTTCGATCGCATCATGTCTCAACAGGTCCTCAAAGAAGACGTATTCTCCATCTACTACAGCAGGTGGGTTAATACAAATAAACTGACCTAACATTTTATAACAGAATCAGAATTAAGTTTTATTGCCAAGGTTGTGTTTTTGGTAGAAGGGGTGGGGCAAAATGTAAGTAGAACATTATGTGTGCATTAAGCCTGAGTAAGTGTGTTACTGTAACACAATAATTAAGCAGTGAGCAGAGCGATGGGGCATTGTTGAGCAGTCCGACAGTGTGAGGAAAGAAACTATTGAGGTGAAAGATTTCTACTGGAGAAAATGATTTAAATGCTGAAGAAAATTTATCAAGCAATCAACAATATTTATGCTGCAGTGAAAAAAATTACTTACTGCCAAGTGTTTAACTGATCAATGAGAAAAAAAAAAAAACCCTAAAACTATAACTATAAATAATCTCTCGTTAGAACATCTGTTAGATTTTAAGATCAGGTTTTTTCAATTTCTACTTGTAGAGCTCAAAAAATTATAATTAGAAGAAAAACCAAAACTCGAAGAAGATCTTAGACACAAGGGTGTTGTGAGAAAATAGACAAAAAAAAATGTATGTGTATTTTCTCATATTTCTTCACTATTTGTTATGCTCAGTTATGTCCAGAATAAACCACTTGGAAAAAAACAATATGATGTTTTCTTTTCCTGCGGGGAGCACCATACAAATGAAAGGTCACAGAATTAAACGTCAGCTCAAGGAAGGTGGAATCAAAATAGAGAAAACATATAATAAATGTTGTAAATTCTATGTGTTGGATGTCTCGTGAGACATGCATTGCCTCATGTTTTACTCATGAAAATGACCTATTTTGCATTTTTTTTAATATAAGAGCTAAGAATTATGTATGACTCAAGTAAACATAAAAATAATGCAGGCATTTTCACTATTAGATCATAGCCATATATGAGCCAGATGCTTCTCTCAGGTGCTGTGTCTGTTGTCCTTCACTTGTTGAGTTTCCTCAATTTTTTTTAAGGACACAATAAGCCAAGATATGCCAAGTTTTTGGATAATAGCTCTTTGGGAATCACCATGTTGGTGCAAAAATACTATTTTATGTCTGCCAAACTGTGTTAAATTTGGCATTTTTCATGGATTCAGCAAATGAAATGGGAATAGATTGTGTTTTTGCAATAGGCTGCCAGTAACCAAGTGCCTAAAGATATAATTTAAAATGTGTTCTTTGCTAAGTTGTCTGTTGTATACAGACACAATACTGTTTTATCCCTTGAGTAAGGTGCCTTTTTAGTCTAGAGTGATATATAGGTCACTGTTAAGTGACTTACTTTGAAAATGATCAGGTATAAGGACTGCACGGAGTTAAAAAAACAGCCTTATTTATCATTTTCAGGGGCCCAAAACACTCCCTAGGTGGAGAACTTGTCCTTGGTGGAACAGATCCAAACTACTACACTGGAAATTTTCATTATATGGACACCACACAGACAGGAAAATGGGAAGTCACCATGAAAGGGTATGAGCTTTACGTGCTATCATCATATAATGTGTTTTCATGAATATGTAGATGTAGCCATTCAGAAAGTACATGTGTTTTCTTTTCCACCTCCTCTTTCATTCTTTCAGTGTGTCTGTGGGGAGGGAGATGATGTTTTGCACAGAGGGCTGCACAGCTGTGATCGACACAGGGTCCTCCTACATCACAGGCCCGGCCTCATCTGTGTCTGTGCTGATGAAAACCATCGGAGCACAGCTGGATGAGAGTGGAGTAAGCTTTTACACACGCAACACAGTTTCCCACAAGAAGTATTTTTGTAGAAATTCACGACATGTCACCACCTATTACTCTGTGTGGTTCATCAGTACAAAGTCAACTGTGATACGGTGAAGACGTTGCCCAGTGTCACTTTCCACCTTGGTGGCCAGGAGTACGCACTCACACAGGACGATTATATATTATGGGTAAGAGGACTGATTGATACTAAATCATTTTAACATAAACACGTAGTGTTGGAGCCTGAATCAATGTATTCACTCAAGCACCACAGTAAAGCACAGTTAAGCACGATTTTGAGATATATGTATTTCCATTTTTATTTATACTTTTACTCAAAATACTGCAATTTTTACAGAAGTACATTTATTTGATTTCCATTTTTTTTGTGTGTTTTTTTTTTAATGTTCAGCCTATAAAATGTGTAAATTACAGGTCTGGCGCACCCATGCACTACATCTATAATCACTTTTTACTGATAATACTTTGTACGTGCAGTTTTAGTTGAGGATTTTTACTTGTAGCACATTTATTTTACTTATTTTACTGCTCCAGCACTCACAGATCGAAGGGGACGTCTGCATTGTCACCTTCAGAGGCTTGGATGTGCCGCCGCCTACAGGTCCCGTATGGATTTTGGGAGCCAACTTCATTGCACGCTACTACACAGAGTTTGACCGTCGCAATAATCGGATAGGGTTTGCCACAGCAGTCTGACAGTTAAATATCCACAATGTTGCTGTTTTTCTCCTTCACTGTTTTTGCTGCCTTCCCTCGATGTGTTTGATTTCTTATTGCAGTTCTCCCCTGGTCGTTTTTTATGATAACACATGACCTGAATAAGTCATATTATGGAAATTATAAGGGATGCATATTAAGAAATGCCATCCTCACATTTCTTGCATGCATGTCTTCCTATTGTATATTTGGAGCCAGTTGTACTAAACCCTTGATTATGTATTTACAGCAAATGTAATCTTTCTTTCTGCATGACATGCTTATTTATCACACAGCCACTATATATATATATATATATATATATATATATATATATATATATATATATATATATATATATATATATATATATATATATATATATATATATATATGACTAAATAATAAAATTGAAGTTTCAACTTCAATAGATTCCTGATTCAATAATTTACTTGGAAATTAAGTCTGAACTTTGAAACAGATTGCTTTAGCAGATTTAATAAACCACACCACACACACATTTGTTATTGTTGGTTAATGATATAAAGATGTCTTTTTTTAGGTGAGTATATACAATTAATTGTGTGTCAGCCATATAGTATGTGCTGCACAGTGTAATGTGAAACCTTGCTGTTTCATTCCAGTTATGTTGGCACAGTGTGACTTTAATTTGTTCAACCAAAGGTTACAATAGGCTTAAAGCCCGCCTGTCATAATGACAGTTAGTTTTCAAATTCAAATCATGCTTTTTCAAGTAAGTTTTTTTTGGCAGTTTTTGATCCCTCTCTTCAGGGAGTTGCCTTTTTCCACAGCAAAACAAATTATTCTGGTTTAAATGTTTTTACCAGAATAAATCTCTGAATGACAAAACCCTTGAAAACAAACACCCATCATTAAGGTCATTTTATGAGTGAATATAAAAAAGGCACTTCTGCTTACTTAGCAGACAGATAACACAAAGATAATAAAACAATAAAATCACATACATTTATCAGATGCTCAGGTCAGATCTTTTTGTTCCACTTTAGGGGAAGTCCTCTCATGCTACAGCAGAGTGAGAGTGGAGATGTCACACTTCCTTGCTCTCACATCCATGAATTGTCTGCTTTGGATTTTATCTGTTGACAGAGTGCAAAGAGGCGAGGGTGGAGAGACAAAAAAAAAACTGCAAAAACATATCTTTCACTATGAGTCAAAAATGATCTGGGCTGCGAACCTACTCAAACAACCACTTAGACTCACAAACACTCACAAACACTCACGCACCTACACACACCCGCGCACACACGCCATAATCGGACCAGTGTTGTGTAAGATGAAATATGAATCATACAAAATATTTTTAAGCTGTAAAAATGTATAAAACTAAAACCTTAAAAGTAACATGCATGCAGCCCAGCCTTGCTCAAAGAGATCCCGTGCTATAGTTAGCAGCCTGTTTACTGTTACACAATGTTGTATTTGAATGTTTACAATGAAGAATGAAGGTTCTTTGCTATTAGTAACATTAATAATTATGCCTAATGGGGTGCAGCAAACACCACACTGTCTTTCTCATCTGTCTCAAAAGCACAATACCCATTAGGTTAAAAGAGAATAGTTCATATATCTGTCAAATATGAAGCTAGAGGTAACTGTTTCTCTCCAGAACTAACAAATCTTCGTACCATGACATTTAAGGCTCAGTATTTAAGTCAATTAGTATGGAATGAAATCTCAGTTGTTATTGTCCCTTTAACTCTTAGAGTTAGATGATTATGTGCAGAATTTTGTAACCAACAGAAAAGGCTGGGGTAGCTGCTTCACTTCATCTAATTGGTTACAATTAACCAATTAGATTTTTAAAAAGGTCAGAGAATCCTGTTACTGAAATGAAGTGGTGGGTGGTTACCCTTACACACTGGCATTTTGTTTAAAATATCATCAGTACTTCAGCAATGGGAGTTTCTGTTCCAAAAGGGAATATCAGTTCAAAGTGAGCCTCTTAAATTCAAGAAATGTCTGCAGCTGGTGTTGTAATTACTGATGCAGTATTGGAAGTGACAATAAGCAAACACACCCTTGCAGTTTTATTTTGATGTACTATTAAGAAAAGGGGAAAAAATAATAAAACAAATAAAAATTCAGACTTCAAAGTTTTTTTTTTGAATTATGGACACCATGTTTAAAATCCACTAACATTCATTGCTTTGCTGATGACTAAAATACAGCTTGAAAAGTGCCTATTCAATATTTTTGTTTGTACTGCTGAGAATTCATTTCTCATGAGCTCATCACAACTATGTATGGTTTTATATATTTTTTTGCTGGATTTTTATTCTGTTTTGTTCCCTAGAAGAAATCTTTGTATACACTTAAAGCAATATCTCTACTTTTATGTATATGCAGGTAAACCTTATCAAAAGCTGATGAAGTAAATAATATGGATAATGTGGTGCAATGTTTTTCTGTGTCCCAGCTAGTGAAACATTCTTGCCCAGACCAGCCCTCCTTTGGCAGCCCTGTCAGTCTCCCTAGCAGAAAAATGCAGCCACATTGGGAAAAAAAAAATACTCAGGAAGTGGACAAAGAGCTTAAGGCTTGACCCGACAACCAAGCTCCCCAGATCTGAGCAACTACCATATGCACCCAAATAAGTCAGATGCATTGAGCCCACAACTGCAACCCAAAGGATTTGCTGCCACCTGCCAGGACCTGAACCCACAGGACACTGCTAGAGGACCAGTGTCCACATCCCAACAGGTCAGAGGTGCTTTAAGCTGGCGGTTTTAGCATTGTGGTGTTTGGCGTTTAAAAGGTTAATCCCAGTTGACTTAGTAACTCAAATTTCCACGTGTTGTGCAAAAAGCAAAGTACCCTTTCACAAAAAGTGGTTCAAGAAAAGCATAAGAGGGGGGACAGTAAAAGAGATTTACTTCAGTAGAATTTTATAAAAAATAAACACCAAACAAAGTTGACCTTTGGTGGATGGAAGAGGAAGGCCAAGAAAACACATGGTACGGCTTTCATAGGCTGGAAAGGAGTTCGATCTCTGACATCCACCCACCAGTACAACAAATCAAAAAGTTGTTTCTCCATTACAACTCAAAAACCACATTGCCAGCAGTTGGAAAACAAACCACAGTCTGCTTTGCAAAAATTCCAGCAACCAAAATAAACTGGAGTTAATACATGAGCACTATATTGAAGTAACATACCCAAAGGTTTCTCTAAACCAAGCCTCACTAGCCAATCAAAAAGAAACCCAATGGAAACATTTAGACAAAAATCTAAAGCATGTACTATGGGGCTTACACCAACTGCAACTGTTGATCTCCATTTTCAGCCAGAACTACAGGGCAACCAGACATTGACAACCTTGTGGAATTGCTCTCTGGGCATTGTAGAGTAGCTGTCTGTTAAGTTATCATTAAGATAGTGGCTAGGGGCATGGGTTAATAAAAAAATGTGGGAGCAAGATAGCAAATATTATTAGTCCTGCCTTTCTAATAGACAATGTTAATTTAACAGGATAACAGGATTATTTACATTTTTTTTTTTTTTTAAAGCCTGTCATGTCTGGCAGTTTTTGCAATCGGAATGATGATTCGAATGCACTGGTGTACCAAACATATTTGCTTTTACAAGAACAGCTCTATAAGTTTTCTATAGGCTACTCTAGTTAATGTTTGTATTTTAATTTTAATTTTATTTAATTATGCCAGGCCTGACAGGTAGGAAGGACGGGGTAAGAAAAACAGGGACAAAGAGAGAAAAAAAAGGAAAAGAAAAAGAAAAACAAAGGGGATATACATATACACACATACACACAATCCTGCTGTGGCTTGCAGTAATGTGTGTATGTGCCTCTGTCATGGAATGTACTCACTAATTATGGCAAAAACTGCAACCACGCCCCCCATGATCCAGCGGCAAACAGGGAAGGAACCAGGGGACCCGGTCTATCCATGGCCCACTAGGAGCTTAGAAGACATGAGGCCACACATCCCGATGGCAACCGCGTGCACACCCCAGAGGAGGAAGGAGGGAGACCCCAGACAGAGCCCCCACGGTCAAAGGGCATGAGTCCAGAGAGCCAGAGGCAATGAGCAGCAACAATAGCAACTCAACCACGCAGTGGCAGACCACACAAAGTTAAAGAGCAGGGTCACAGTGTGCTGAGGTGCATAGTGCTTAAAAGTTGCCAACGCTCTGCTGACTCAATAACAGCAGACGTCCAAACCTCCTCTGGCATCAACATCAGCACAAAAACTATGTGCTGGGATCTTCATGGCTGAGCACGTTGTATAGGTGTAATGTGAAGGTGGCCCAGTACTTTTGTCCATATGGTGTAGTTTGTAGCATGACCTTATTCAGAAATGTGCTGAAGATATTGTGTACTCACAGTCCACTCACCCAGTGTGTGGTGAGTTCATTGATTCACTGCTGCATCTTGAGAAAATGCCTCTCCTGTTTTTCTCCTGCAGCCTCTCCAATCAAAGATATTTTTGCAATTCAATAACTGAGGCTACATTTCTCTATTGGCATACGATCCATGTATGGCTGTAATTATGTGTGGCTTGTTTATCCTTAACCTTGTGTAGTCTGTAAAGTTGGCCAGTGTATAGATTTACTAATTATAGAACTGAAGCTTGTACTTAGTACTCTTAAGTGTAAATTTAACAGGTCTTGCTGTGCATTACAATTTATAACCTCTGCTTTGTGGGCATATGCACTTTCTTTTGTATTTTTATTTTTATCAAAGAAACTTGAGCAAATGCCCCCATCCAAATTGGTTGTCTGTCAAGTTCATATACTTTGGTGCTGACACTGGTGTTATGTTTCTCCTAAAGCCCCAGACTGAAGAAGAGAAAGGTCTACCAGGAACAAGACAGCCTCCCTTACCAACTCTATTTGATCAGAAACAAAAGATGATGCCAGAATAAGAATGCCAAGCTGCCAGAAACTTAGAAAATGAACAGGGCTATAGGTGAACACATTTGGACAGTATTCTAGCATTTTTCCCCCTGTTGTATCGAAAATGATAGTGAGTGTCGAGTATTTTCCTGGGTACTGGCAGTTTGAAATTCTGGTATCATGACAGCTCTAGTCTAGAGACAAATGTTTCCACCACATTAAAATAAAAAACTATTTATTTAGTCTCGTAGTTCATCAGCCACTCCTAGTAGATCAGCCACTTCAGGCTATGAGAAATGGGTAGTTCAGGCAAAGCAAAATGCAGCTATAATCGTGCAAAAGACCAAACCAAAGAAAATTGTGACTTATGCTGCATTCTTCCAACATCAACCATGACTAAGTCAATTAGGATGAAAGTAACAGTTCTGGGAACTGGCCCAAAACTAAAAAAAAAACTTTAAAAAAAGACAGATTTTTTCTATAGATTGCTTCACAGAAGTCATATAATGTCCCCTTGTACTCATGCCTTGGCAATGCATGCTGGATCTTCTCCAGTGCGTCAGAACAGCAAACCTTCAACTTGATTTTAATGTTCAGGAAGCAGATGAAATTTGTGGAAGGAAAATATAGCAAGTGGGCTGGTGGTAAGTGTAGACTGTGTGGCCAAAAAAAACTGCTGTGTTTTAAAGCACCACAGTTCAAATAATTACAGAAAAACTCTGAGCTGATAACCACGCCATGGAGTATGAATTCACAATGCAGAAACTTGAAACAAACTGGTGTGAAGACAAGCCCTAGTTCATCACAAATTTGCTGGGTGGGTGCCACATAGGCAGTCCATGTAAGACATTTACTCAACTAAAATATAATTAATTAAAAATAAACCAAGAAAAATGCACATACCAAATAAGATGGAAGAACAAGACAGGCCAAGGGACAGATTTTATAGACTGGAACAACCAGGTGAGCTGCATTAATGGACAACCTTGCCATTTCAGCCAACTGCTCATTGAAACAGGCTAGGACCACCTCCATGACAGTGGGAGGGGCATCTCTTGTAGTCAGTTTCTTTCTAATGCTGATCGAATTGTAAAAAATGAAAACAGTACATTTTGGAGTTTGATAGCAGGAAGAAGCTCAGAGAAAAGTGTTTATGGCATTAGATGTATGAATGTGAGAAGAGTATGTGTGTGTTAATAAAATTCTTGCCAGTATTTTTTTGTCCCCCCCCCCATCAAAACAGAGCTCATAAAAGCATTTATGTGAATGTG
Source organism: Archocentrus centrarchus (assembly GCF_007364275.1). Classification (NCBI taxonomy): domain Eukaryota; kingdom Metazoa; phylum Chordata; class Actinopteri; order Cichliformes; family Cichlidae; genus Archocentrus; species Archocentrus centrarchus. The sequence goes on from NC_044352.1 coordinate 14,999,298, forward strand.
TTTTTCCCCTAGATCAGACTCAGGCTTGCAGAAATGTGATGTTTTTTTGAAAAAGAGTTGGATTCCTCAAGCAGCATGAGACATCACCTGCCTCCGAAAACGTCTGCCTCAAATGATTGTCAGAAATTCCCCCTCCAGTGCTGAGAACATTCTCTTGCTCAGTTTGGCTACAGTTGGGTCCACTCACGTACAGCCTGTAGGAAAACTATAATCGCTTTTCAAGCCCGCTTCAAGCATTTCAATGAGAACAGATGTTAGTATCCACCTCAAGTTCACCGAAGTTTCTTTGTCTGTTTTTTAAAAAATTTATTTACATGCCAGTGCATTTGTCAGATGCATTATATAACAATATGTTAAAAACTGCCAATCCCCAAATCATTTGTCTTCAGACTGGGACTGTGTATCGTTCTCACATAGTGAGGTGGGAGGTCTTTAAAAGGGTTGTCTATCAGCTGAAACAGTCTCAGTTTGAACTCACACTGTAGAGGAGGAGCACATCAAGCAATGCTTTAAAGAACGGCGCCACATGACTGAGTGTCAAATTGACTTAATAACAGATTCCTTTCAGTGGAGTGGAGGTGAATATTTCAAAAGGATCTCTTTGCTTCAATGTGTCTGACAGAGGAGTCTGGTGTTTTCCATCGTCAAACACATACCAGATGACCATCCTTGTGTCCACCCTGATTCAGAGCAAAGCTAAGGTAGGTGAGAACATTTCTATAATCATTACAAAAAAAACTCCCACTAGTAGCTTGAGTGCAATGCTTTTTAGTCTCTATATGAAGCGATCCACTTGAGCATGCATTTTACTGACCTACATAGAGATGTCTTGGACACCATGGAAAAAACAAATCATGTGATAGATGACATTTACATCATGTGCTCCTTCATTTGTCAAGTACTGGTTTCATTAATAGTTTTATTTGATAACATTAATTTTATCATTAAGTATTTATAGTGAATACTATTATTAGTACAGCACGTTAGTGTTTAATACGCTTATGTAGCGTCCCGCTTTACTATGTTGCTTTAAATTAACGGTAAAACTTAAAACTTTCCTTCTGGTCCTGGCAATAATTTTTTTTTCTGTTCATGGATTTAATGTTTTGTAGTCCACGAAACTGAGTAAGAGTTAAAATCCCACAGTTCAAAATTATATTAGGAACAGAAAACCAAATATAAAAAAGATTATTTGTCTCTGTGGCTTTCAAAGAATTGTCTTTTGTGCCTTAATTCATCTCAGAAGTTGACCCGAGACAAATAAATCTTGTTTCATTGTTTCAGTTCAGAGCTTACTTTCATCTATTTTGACTATTTTATTGAAAAAGCTGCATCAAACTTAGAAGCCAAGTGAGTTAAGAGGTACCTATCAAATGCCTTTCTGTGTAAACATTTTGCCTTCAGTGTGAAGAACATGTGCTCATCACCATGTTTTAATCCTGAGCATTAATTCCATCTGGAGCCCATTTGACTGCTACAGCTGCCAAAAGGTGCTTGGTAGCAGGCATATATCAACTGTTCGTAGTCTGAGCACATTGTTCTCCCTGCCTAAGCTTCCATGGTAGAGGGCAGTATTTGACCAAAAATCAAAGTTATCCAACACCAGGCTACGGTCCTCTGAAGCCACACTTCGTTAAACATCATTCACTAGATGTGTTGCAGCAAAGAAGCACTTTGCATTCTTCTCACACTCTACCCAAAACCTTACATTTTATCCAAACCAAAATTCAGCTCACATAGTAGAACTGTTAAACACAGTGTGTTTGCTGGTAAGAAAGTATTGTTATATCACATGTAGATATTTTGGATGGAAAGAAGTACTACAGTTAAAGTTTTATAGCACAATTAGGTAGAAATTCAACTTAAGTTTGCTTTAGCACAACATAGGAGGGGTCACTGAATTGGACCGCTATAGGATGGGGAGCATTTGCATGTTGAAATGTTAAGGAAAGGCTGCCCGGAATATTGTTGTGGCTGAGTTGTTTTTTGAATGTATTTTTCATTGTAGTTTTTTTTTTTTTTCACACTGTCTACTACGGCTGGCTACTTTAATGTAGTGACAGTACTTCTAATGGATTAATGCAGTTTTCATGAATATAATATGCAGTTGTGTTAGTTGCAGGTAAAGTGTCTGTGTGTGATAATGTTCCTGAGCTTCCCTCTGACTATGGCTGAGGTCCCTGGTCCATGCAGACACTCCATCACTAGGGAACACCTGCTGACAGTTAAGCAACTGGTAGGTGTTGAAACGCCATTAAAACAATTATACCATATGGCACAGGCTGAAATCTTCCTGTTGTTGTTTCTGCAGATGGATAATCAGTTAAGAAGTGGGTGTTCAATAAACTACACATTTATAGAACGGAGGAGCTTGGTGGGTAATATAATTTTATGCAACTGTTTTTCCCCCCAAACACTTTTGATTTAGACCTTTCATTAACTGTTTTGTGCCTTACATGTTTATTACCCTGTGTTCTGATTTCCAACAGAGCAAATGTTGCTTTGTAAAAGCTGCATTACCCTGGATCCTGGAGCTCCTTACCACCCACTTCAAATACATTCGTGGTTCAGTCAATGATGGCTATGTTCAGTCCCTGAGAGCACTCATCCTCAACATCTATTCTCAGAAATGTGTGCCTCAGATTAATGAAGAAGTTGAGGTGAGCATGAGTTTGAGATATATGAGAAACTGTCCAGTGTGAGTGGATAAATCTGAAGTACCTTAAAGATATATTAAAGGTGTGTTTCTTGGAATCTGTTTTAGGACAAACCAGAGAGTTTTGAGATGCTCTACAGTGGGTCTCCTTCAGATGCATTACAGAAAGTCTCAGAAGTTTTAACTGTTTACTGGGAGCTGGTGACGACGAGTGATACACCGGTCGACTGGAGTTGTCAGCACGAATACGCAGAAACTTTTGGATCTACCACAGAGTTATACACAGAGTCACTCACACAATATTTTACAGGTGAGAATCTCAAGCTTTTGGGCAGTTCTGTGATGAAACACACAGACGTCTGCAAACCCTGAGATTACAGATCATGTGTCCTTTTCTACAGACAGTTATGGTAAGGACTCTGTGCAGGCCTCTCAGAAAAAAACAGTCAGTGACCTGTACAAGCTGGGTTTCATCATCACATCCGTCTGTGGTGGACTGCTGTTCATTCTTACTCTCTACTGTCTCATCACACACAAGGTATCAGCGCTTCTGTTTTTGTTTTAATTTCCAAAATCACATGTTCCCTTATAAAGTTTAACCAGGCATTCCAGTCATATTGAAGTGGAGTAGGCCTTGGCAGTCAGCTCTGCTCTCTGGGGCACTCCCTTTTGCAGAAGCACCAGCCGTCCCTCACTAATACATACTGTGTATTTTGCAGCAGCACATGGACAAACATATGAAATGCCAGTTTTGTATTTATGCCCTTGAAAGTATTTGGTGCAATCAGCTATTACTTGAGATGCTGAATGAATTAGTGTACACTGATCTTCAGCTAGCTAGGCTTACAATTAATATTGACTTTATTCAGTAAGTCTAAATCATGGCCTTAATATAATGCTGGATTTAATCATCATTCATTTCCCAAAATGCAACAGCTGCATTATGGAAACGGTTGATTAGCCTATTAAAAACACAAAACTAAAAAAAAGAAAGAAGTTTAATAAGAAATCTAATAAAGAAAAAGTAAAATAAAAAAAGAAATCCAATAAAGTAAAGCAGTGAAATGGCATCGTAAGAACACTAGAAAGCAATAATACGCTAATAAGTACTCTAACCCACCCATGCGCTACAGTTTTCTTACAGTGTGTGTGTGTGTGTGTGTGTGTGTGTGTGTGTGTGTGTGCGTATGTTTATAATACCTTGTGGGGACAATTTTCCTGACATATACTACGTTGTGGGGACCAATTGCTCCTTGTGGGGACTGGAACCTTGTCCCCACAAGGGGAAACCCTGTTTTTGGGTCAGGGGTCAGAGTTAGGGCTAAGGTATGAATTGAGTTTAGGTTAGGGTTAGGGTTAGGTATGTGATGGTTAGGGTTAGGAAAAGGGTAAAGGTAAGGTTTAGGCTGTAGAAATGAATGGAAGTCAATGGAAATTCCCCACAAAGATAGCAAAACACACTTGTGAGTGTGTGTGTGTGTGTGTGTGTGTGTGTGTGTGTGTGTGTGTGTGTGTGTGTGTGTGTGTGTGTGTGTGTGTGTGTGTGTGTGTGTGTGTGTGTGTGTGTGTGTTTTACACTGATTCTGTGGGGAACTCAAACATAATCATCTAGCAGTCTGCTTCTTGCAGGCAGCAGCAGTTGTCAAGATTAGTACTTACGGGTACAGAGAATGGAATGGTAGTGTACAAAAAATGTTTTTGCTTAGTGTTAGATTAAATATGATTAATCGTTGCTGAAATTTTTATAGTCACAATAGACCTCAACAGTTGGGAAAAAAAAACGTACAAATGGTATTAAGCAGCTCTTTGCATATGTAATTCTTATCAATACAACAATTACTTTATTACTAAGAAGCTGGTTTCTTCAAGATAGATTTTAAATCCAGCTTCAGATAGACACTAATATTTCTAGGCAGCAAGACAGACCATTAATTGCTAAACAAATAAGGAATATGCACCAAAAATGACACTGAATGCTGCAGTTAATTTAAAAGAAAAAAAGACACTATATTGCCAAAAGTATTTGCTCATCTAACTTCACACGCATATGAACTTGCGTGACATCCCATTCTTAATCCATAGGGTTTAATATGATATTGGTCTACCCTTTGCAGCTATAACAGCTTCAGCTCTTCTGGGAAGGCTTTCCACAAAGTTCAGGAGTGTGTTTATGGGAATTTTTGACCATTCTTCCAGAAGCACATTTGTGAGGTCAGTGACTTATGTTGGATGAGAAGGCCTGGTTTGCGCTCTCTGCTCTAATTCATCCCAAAGGTGTTCCATGAGGTTGAGGTCAGGTCTCTGCAGGCCAGTCAAGTTTTTCCACACCAAACTCACTCATCCATGTCTTTATGAACCTTGGTTTTTGCACGGGTGTGCAGTCATGTTGAAAAAGGAAGGGGCCATCCCCAAACTGTTCACACAAGTTGAGGGCATGCAACTGTCCAAAATGTCTTGGTATGCTTAAGCATTAAGAGTTCTTTTCACTGTAACTAAGGAGCAGAGTCCAACTCCTGAAAAACAACCCCAGACCATAATCTCCCCTCAAGAAAACTTTACATTTGCAGTCAGACAAGTACTATTCTCCTGACAACCCCCAAACTCAGACTCGTCCATCAGATTGCCAGATGGAGAAATGTGATTCATCACTCCATAGAACATGTCTCTCCTGCTCTAGATTCCTGGGGCAGTGTGCTTTGCACCACTGCAACCAATGCTTTGCATTGTCTTAATGATGTAAGACTTGGATGCAGCTGCTCACCCATGGAAACCCATTCCATGAAGCTCCCTACGCACTATTCTTGAGCTAATCTGAAGGCCACATGAACTATGGAGGTCTGTAGTGATTGACTCTACAGAAAGTTGGAGACCTCTGCACCCTACTTGCCTCAGTATCTGCTGACCCTGCTCTGCGATTTTACATGGCCTACCACTTTGTGGCTGAGTTGCTATTGTTCCCAATTGCTTTCACTTTGTTATGATACCACTAAGAATTGACTGTGGAATATTTAGTAGCGAGGAAATTTTACAGCTGGACCTGGCACACAGGTTCATCCGATACAATGCTGGAATTCACCAAACTCCTGAGAGTGACTTATTCTTTCACAAATGTTTGCAGAAGCAGTCTGCATGCCTAGGTGCTTGATTTTATACACGTGTGGCCATGAAAGTGATTGGAACACTTAAATTAAATCGTTTGGATGGGTGAGTGAATGCTTTTGGCGCTATAGTGTAGATATAAAGAGACCAGGCAGCTTGAGAAAGCATGTGGGAACGCCTTCTGTTCCAAGAAGTAACGATCGTTTGGCTCATTTAGCTAATTGCATGTGTTGATAAGGTATATGCAGCAGAACATCAGAGATGTTGCATGGCTGGTGGTGAGTGCAGAGATATTAATAATGGGTAACCACAATGAAGTGCTGGATGTGTTGGACAATGTTCCAGTTGTGGAATGCTGTTTTTCAGCCTACTAACCACATTTTGGAGTTTTGACCCTGTTCACTCTTTTTTTTTTTTCTTGTTTTCTTTTTGCTGTGTGCCCCCTAAAGAAGGACAGAAAGGCTTTTTTCACCCCAAACCCCGGATCAGCAAACATAAATTGCCATGCTACATTTTAAAGGTGTTTATACTGTACTTACAACAGACTGTTTAATTATAGTATGCAGCTTTTCTATAATGTTTTACTAGAAAAAAAGAAAAACTGTCGAGGTAAATTAAATGAAAATAAAGTCAGATGTTTATGCATTTTACAGGCTGTCGTAGCTTGCTGAGTCACATGGCTTAACTATAACTTTGCTGTAAACAGTATTACAAGCGCATTCTGTACACCTTTCTGAAAGTATGGCAGTTCTGATGTAAAGTTTTACTTTATTCAAACCTGCAGCTGCCTAATAAAGATCCAAACAGGAGACAAACATACAGCTGTTTTTAGCAACCAAAGCTAAACAAACTGTCTTCCATAAGACCTCTAATCATCAACTCAGCAGTCTTCCTCAAGTTGAGCAAAATCCAATGAAAATATGTTTGACTTCAAAAGATCATTTTGGCTACAATTCTGTTGAATGTGATTTGTGACCCACCTTGGGCAACCACTTACCACTTGAGAACTAGGCTCTAGCTTTGCTTTGTCTACAGGGATGAGACAGAAAGTAATATAAACATTACATTCCCAAAGACCTCAAACCTGATAGATGGCTGTAAAAAGACAGCAATTTACTCAGCTGACAAGCATGAAGCAGTGCTGTTTTTTGATTTATAGCAGTAAGACAGAATCTGAAAATGCCAATAACAGAAGTTTGCAAAGTGAGAAAAAAATACTGAATCCCCCCCCACAAGTGTTTTGCAGAATTACATTCAACCATTGCAATTCTTCTGTAAGGTATGTTTCAACTTTGTCGCTTTTATGCAAAAGATGTCAAAATGCAATTATTGTATCTTTATGTGCATATAATCCATAATAATTAATCAGATCATTCCCAATGCTGGCTTATAGTTTGAGAGTATAGCAACAAACCACACTGTACTCTGAGAACAAAGTGCTCAATTAGGATAATAGGGTGCTAAGAGGTCTTTAAGATATGATGGGGCATGATCATTCAACTTTGTATGTGATATGTAGGATTTCTGGATTTAAAAGGGGCGGCAAAAAGGGTTTTGATTTAAACCTCCTGATCAGCTGGGGTCTTTATTGCCTGTACGGGCTTCATAGGTACATTGGGTAAATTGAATATGGATGGATGAATGGATGGATGGATGGATGGATTTAACAGGGACCCAATAAAGAGAAGTTAACATGGGAAAAAACATAATCTAGCCTTGCTTCTGAATTCTGGATTAACTGAAGGTTCAGAGAGCTTCAAGGACATTTTAATAAGGATTAAAATAGTCCTGTCTGCAAGTAAAATAACTTAGTAACTTGATTTTCTGTTTTATTAGTTAGTTTTCTCTAAAACAAGAATTTTGAAAATTTTGAAAATATATAGATGAAAGAAGGCATCCTAAAGATTTAGGTTAGATTAGAGATTAGATAAAACTTTATTAATCCCTTAGGAAGATTCCATCAGGAAAAAATATTTAATAAAAAAATATTCTGGTCAAAAACTACTCCAAGGTTCCTCACACTAGAACAGTAGGTCATGGTAATGTCATCTAGATTAAGAATCTAGTTCAACACCATATTTCCTTGATTTTTAAGAACAATTACAATACGTCTTTACACCCCCCCATTTCTTTATATTTTGCTAGGATGGAGATGAGCAATTTATTGACACATGTGCAAACATACATAGAAATACATTATATAGGGCAAAAACAGGGTTGGAACAATTTTAACAACCTTGAATGACAATATTTGGTGTAACCACATTTATTGTTCAACACCGTCTGAGCTCTTAGACAAGATTTTTTGTAATTTCTTTGTGGTCTTAAGGAATAGTTCTCTAGACTCCTTGAAGGAGATGTCAAAGCTCTCATGACAAAGGTGATCTGACACTTCAACAGTGTTGAGGTCTGGACTCTGCGAACGCCAATCCATGACCAATAGTGCTCCACTGTGTGCTTTTCTATCCAGTTATGCTTTAACTGCATTGGCAGTGTGTTTAGAATTATTTTCATGCTGCAAAGCGAAGCAGCTACTATTCAGATGTTTTCCAGGTGGTATTGCATAGTGAATCAAACTCTGACAGTGCTTTTCTATGTTTGTACTTCCATCAGTTTTGGCAAGATCCCCAACACCACTGACTGAAATGCAACCTCAAACTATGACAGAGCCTCCTCTGTGTTTTACAGATGGCTGTAGATGCTCTCCTTGTACCTCTCTCCTTACCTCCTTTGACAATTTGAATCAAAAAATGTTACATTTGGATTCATCATTTCATAAGACCTGTAACACTGATTTTCAGTCCAGGTCTTGTGTAATATGGCATACCTCATACCTTTCTTCCTGTTTCTCTACCTTAAGAATGGCTTCTTGATAGCCCCCCTTCCATTGAGACCATTTCTGATGAGGCTTCGGTGAACAGCGAGCACCAGCACCAGCACTGACAGTGGCACTGTAAAGCAAAGAAGTTCAGTTTTAACCACAAAAAGAGCTTGATGAATTTTGTAAATGTCAAGGAAAGGTGCTTCAGTGCTTCCTTACTTGCCTTCTTTTTGCATAAGGTACTTTGAACCATCCTTTACTAAAGGAAAGAGGATAAAGTTACCACAATTCAAACCATTTGGGGCTGGAAGGGATCTGGATCCTAACCTAGCTGTCATTTGGTCGAGAGGTGGGGTTACACCCTGGAGATCACCAGTCTGGGACATAGAGACAGTCGTTCACACCTACAGTCAAGAATCACCAGTCAATCTAGCAAATATGTTTTTGGACACTGGGAGGAAGCTGCAGTACCTAATCGGGCACAGAGAGAGAGCATGCACACAGAAGGGCCCAAGCCATCTGGCATATTTTAACCCAGGACATTCTTGGTCTGAGGCAACAGTGCTAAGCAGTGCGCCACGATGCCACCTACACTACCATATGACTATTGGCATAAAACAAGCTATCAGCATAACTGAAAGAACTTTGAAATTTGTTAAATCCATAGGCAAAATATTATAATACACTACTGGAGAAAAATCTACTTGTTATGAAGTTGTTGTTTTGTTTATGTGAAGCACTTTATAAAGTAGGCTCAGAAAAGGACGCACAAAAAAAAAGTGGTTTAACCACTAGGGGGCAAAGATACATTTTAGTTAAAAATAAGAGTTTTCATTTTTGCCTTGAACAAACTGGTAAAAAAAAGTGTGAGGCTTCTCGTGTCAGAAGTACTGACCTGTCAGATTGGACCATAATGAAATGTGTAAAATCATGCCAGGACAGTCATCTTAAAATGAGCTCCAAAACTAGAACAGCACTTCTGATCAAGCTTGAAAAACATGGCAAAAAAGAAGTGAGAACTTATCTTAACTGTTTTGCATATTAACATGAACCTTGGTGTGTTTTATTACTTTGGGTTGCTAAACAAAAATGCATTTTCTTTTTTCTGTTAGTGTTTACGGCCATGCTTCTAACAAGACCAGTTCAAATAGTGGAGCTGCTTTGAACTCTTACCACTGCTTCACACTAATTCCCAGAAAAAGCTCATGAACACTTTGGAATTAAGGGAATTTCTGTATTCGCTACACACAAAAAACGTGGTCTGATCTTACTCTATGTTAAAAGTAAACTAATAACAAGCAAGCAGTGTTACTTTTCATGTCTTTATTGAACATAATGAGAAATCACTCATAGTGCAGGCTAAAAACAATCTGAATCCTACAAATATTTACTGAAAGCAGGAAATCAGTAAATTGTAGAAACTCCTTTAGCAGCAACAACATCCATCAGACAGTGCCTGGTGCTTTTTCAGAAACTTAAGGCAACAGTAAATACACTGCTCAAAAAAATAAAGGGAACACTCAAATAACACATCCTAGATCTAAATGAATGAAATATTCTCACTGAATACTTTGTTCTTTACAAAGTTGAATGTGCTGACAACAAAATCACATAAAAATCATCAATGGAAATCAAATTTATTAACCAATGGAGGCCTGGAGTTGGAGTCACACACAAAATTATAGTGGAAAAACACAGGTTGATCCAACTTTGATGTAATGTCCTTAAAACAAATCAAAATGAGGCTCAGTATTGTGTGTTGCCTCCACGTGCCTGTATGACCTCCCTACAATGCCTGCGCATGCTCCTGATGAGGTGGCGGATGGTCTCCTGAGGGATCTCCTCCCAGACCTGGACTAAAGCATCCGCCAACTCCAGGACAGTCTGTGGTGCAATGTGACGTTGGTGGATGGAGCGAGACATGATGTCCCAGATGTGCTCAATCAGATTCAGGTCTGGGGAACGGGCGGGCCAGTCCATAGCTTCAATGCCTTCTTCTTGCAGGAACTGCTAACACACTCCAGCCACATGAGGTCTAGCATTGTCCTGCATTAGGAGGAACCTAGCATATGGTCTCACAAGGGGTCTGAGGATCTCATCTCGGTACCTAATGGCAGTCATGCTACCTCTGGCAAGCACATGGTGGGCTGTGCAGCCCTCCAAAGAAATGCCACCCCACACTATTACTGACCCACTGCCAAACCGGTCACGCTGAAGAATGTTTCAGGCAGCAGATCGCTCTCCACGGCGTCTCCAAACTCTGTCACGTCTGTCACATGTGCTCAGTGTGAACCTGCTTTCATCTGTGAAGAGCACAGGGCGCCAGTGACGAATTTGCCAATCCTGGTGTTCTCTGGCAAATGCCAAGTGTCCTGCACGGTGTTGGGCTGTGAGCACAACCCCCATCTGTGGACGTCGGGCCATCATACCACCCTCATGGAGTCGGTTTCTAACCATTTGTGCAGACACATGCACATTTGTGGCCTGCTGGAGGTCATTTTGCAGGGCTCTGGCAGTGCTCCTCCTGTTCCTCTTTGCACAAAGGCGGAGGTAGCGGTCCTCCTGCTGGGTTGTTGCCCTGCTTCCTAAGTGGACACTTTGATTTCACAGACGTTTTATTTACTTGGAGTTATATTGTGTTGTTTAAGTGTTCCCTTTATTTTTTTGAGCAGTGTACTTTTTTTATTCCTCCTTTAAAAAAAACTGTTTGGGTTTGGTTGTACCAACATGGCATTATTCCCTCAATGATTGCAATGCTCTGAGGTAGCAAAGCAGCCCCAAACTGCAGCGGTGTGTCCACCATGTCTCACAGCTGGGATGAGGTTTTGCTGTGTACTATAGTGCCTTTTTCATCCAAAAATCGCACTGTGCATTATTGACAAAAGCCCAAAATTTGCTCAGTTTGTAGACAGGTTTCTTATTGTGGACTGATGAACATCCAGTTTTCAGAGATGCTTCTGTAGTCTTGCTCACTGCATCTTTATAACACTTCTGCTAAGATTCTGTAAAAGTTGCTGTGATTGAGGGATGATTCATTTTGCAGCCCTTCCTGACAAAAAAACAGAATTTCCCATGAACACGATTATGCATGCCACAACCCACGCATCTAATTTTCTTAAGGGACCTTTTGGAATAGTCACGTTTTACAAGCTGACAATGTGAGTGATTAAGCATTATTTTCAATAAAGACAGGGAAAGTCCATCCGTTTGTCTTATTTGTTTAGTCAAATGTGGATGTGTCTAAAATGTTCCTTTCTTTTCAAAACAGAAAACTCACAGTCCTCGTGGATCAAAATTACAAACAAACACAAGGTGAGAATATACTGAATTAAAAAAAAAAAAGAAGACATTTCCATATTTATTGATATAATCCTAACGCATGCTTCTGGAATCTTGTTAAAGCACAGACCTGCAGGACATAGAAACTGAGGGACAGTAATGTGAGTATCCTACTGGTCTATAAAGCAGTGCTTACAGTCAAACATCTGGAGCTGTTTAAATGTGTTAAACAAATGCAGTATGCACAGCAACAGTATGTGCAGCATTATGACCGCACACACATCTTTATATTTCTGTGTATTTTCAGTACAGATTTCTCTCCCTAGGAAGTCAAAGAACACATCACTGCAGCAGCAGGCAGAACACTTGTGAACCCGAGTTTTTGTGTCAATATATGTGTAATGTATCATGCACACCTTGTGGATAAGAAACTTTGCTTTATCTGAGAACAAAGATGGAACTTATTGTTAATAATGTGGTATGTATATTATATTTATGCATTTTCCATTGCAGATATCTTTTTAAGTTCACTAAAAAAAAGTCATTTTTACAGTAGGTATGTTGAATTATTTCTCAGTTGCTACTAGTTAAATCTTGTTTGTAATGTTTTTTGCCAAATATTTCCAACTTATTTATTAGCGTTACTTTATTCAATCACTGTATTGATAATAAAAGCTAACCATCAATAGCCAGCTGAAAATTTATTTAGCTCTCCAGCTGTCCAGTTCATATCTGAACACAGTACATTCACATCTAAAGAGCAAGTAATGTTTTCATTAAAGGATTTATAGCCACTTCAGTGTCCTTTTCTTTTTTTTGCATTTTTTAACATGTTGGAAATGCTTTTATTCTTGCAAAAGCTTCGTCAATCTACACAGTCTTTACATAATAGTTATTGTGTTAAAAGAATGGGATTTGCTTGATGTATTTTATTTAAAAACTGTACAAACAGTTTCAATATGACCTCGGTACAATAATGTGTTGCTGGTTACACTCAGAACAGTTAGGAAATGATTCCAATAGATGCATATCACTGCTGCATCTTCAAAGGAAATGTGTTTTACTGCACAGAGGGGTGATAGAATTGAGTGGGAATAATAATAATATAGTTTATTCATATGCACGTGTGACATTTAATCATTACTGCATGGTAGTGACAAATAGCTAGTTCTAATATTGAGAAAGGAGGAAGGGTTTGTGCTCACGCATTCACCTATTGCTGTCATTTGCTTGTATTTGCTTGTATTTACTTGGTGATGGCGAGGCCAAATGTTTTATTTGTACTAATAAATAGTTTAATGGTTTTCAGAAAAACTAGATGATTCCCCAAAAACTGAAACATTTGCATATGTCTTAGAGAGGACCAAATCAGTAAATCATGCCAAAGGATTTTTGTGCATATGCGTGTGTGTGTTTTTCTTATGAGACATAAACATAAACAGACATAAACAGAGGGAAAACACAGCTCTGCAGGACCAACTGCAACCTGCAATAAGACATGATCTATAACTCTTAATTTCACATGCTACCGCTTATCAGAGTGCAAACCACTGCTGTATGGCAGTGATCCATTCTTTATCCCAAGACATTGCACCATTACAAAACAAGTAAAGTATTTCTCTAATTCAATTTAGTGCCTTTCTGCAAAGGATTAAAGGCAGCTGTGGAAGATGAAAAGGCAAGTTGTCTTCAACAATAAATATGTGGGAACTGCTAAAGATCAGTTAGAAGAAGTGGAGAACCCTTTTGGCAGTCCTCTTCACCACCCTCTCTGCTTCTTACCTTCAAATTAGAGTAAACTAAATTAACTTGTTAAAAACTGAATAGCCTAATAACAGCCTGAAAAGGAACTGTATGAACTGAAGTAAATAATTAGATATCACTGAGACATAATAATCACAGCTCATTTGAAGTAGATGTTTATTTATAGAGTAATTTCATCTGGCAACTTTATGTGTTAAATTTGATTTTTTTTTTAAATAAATAAAAAAAAAAAATTGCAAAGAGTATGGATTGCTGCTTGGCCTGCTGTTTTATCGCATTACCCATATAGTGGAGGCAAAAATTCAAACAGTATCACACTCTGATGACTGGCAGTTTCACAATATACCTGAGATGACACAACCAGATCTTGCAGTCATTGGCTAGAACTTATTTATGTATAAAATAATAATAGTTATTAATATTGCTAACTATTTTACCAGAAGACTGAACCTGATTAATTTGTTGAGACAATGTCATGCGTTATAACAAAACTCTTCACTCTTTGTCATCCACATGCCTGCCACCCGGATATGTGATATATAGCTGTGGTATTTCCTGTTGACTCATTTTATTGTTTTAATAATACAAAAAGATTAACAAACATAATTTCAATCATGAGGTGAGAGCAGTAAATAATATAAGGTAAATACAGTGATAGATGGCAGCATGATAAGTGTTACAGATAGAGATATGTTGGGGTGAGAAATTGGGAAGGTTTACACATCAATAAAGGCAGCATGCCGCAAACAGTAGGCAGCTTCAGCCGGAATGTCTTTGGCACTGATCTCATTAGCATCGAGACGGAGCATCTTCAGCCTGGAGAAGTTTGACATGTCAACAGCACTGCAGAAACTGCTCAGGGAGAACTCTGAAAGAGGAAAGGGACAAGTTACACTGTTATTTTCTGAGATGTGAGGCAAGAAATTATATCTTTCCACCGCAAGTGTAAGAAAAATTCTTACTGCTACATATACCTATGCATTTCAGTACATGGATACTTACTCCAAAAAGCATGTCTGTGCCGAAAGGGGTCTCCACTATAGCTAACCATTCTTGTCTGTTGTTTTCTGTTGTGATTTCTATGGTGAGATTATTTGGTGTTTCGTAAAGTTTGTACCATGAATGAGAGAGTTCGTGGAAAACCCCTGCTTCAAGGGACTCATTTAAATAACTGGTAAACAGTTTGAAAATTCTGCTTTTGCTGTCATCTAGTGGTTGAAAATTTCACTTTGCTGCATGCACAGCTCCAACCCCAAATGTTGCATCAGCCATGGGCATTTAGATTTTAGAAAGTTGATATGCCATACATGCAGCTACATAGACATACACAAACAAGCTAGAGGTATAAATTTCCATACATTTGTATAGTACAGCTACAAACAATATACAACTAATGCATGTCTCTGCTCCATTCCTTGTCATGCAAGTAATAGGAGAGGATTATACCACTGGAGGCATGCTGACGTAATTTATGTGCCAGTATCTATAATAAATGTTAAAACCTATTTTCTAACAAACCATATTTTGACATAGGATGGTCAAAAGCCGCCAGTGTTTAAAAATTACATTTAAGTATTTAAGATTTGTGTATTATCACTCGTTTTTCTGAGTGAGCGGCAGCATGTCTCACTGAGTAAAAGAACCAAACTAATAGAGACTTCTGAATCTTCTAGAAAGACATCCTGCAACATTCAGGAAATAAGTTCAGCACTGTAACTGTATATAATCACATTACTCTTCTTTGCTTTTTTTTTTTTTTTTAAACTTATCTGTTTTTCCTGCACCCATAAAATATCTCAAGGCATTATCTAATTTAAACTAATATAAGTCCTCATACCTTTAATCTTATTGCCTTGCAAATAAAGGTTCTCCAGGTTCATACTGACAACAGGGACCTTTTCCAGTTTGTTGAAGGACAGGTCAAGTTCAACCAGTGTGCTGATATTGAAGACATTGGAAGGAAGCCCTTTATCAGTCAGCTTGTTATGAGCCAAGCGGACAAACTGTAGTTTGGGATACATGGTGAGAAAGTCTGCTGGAATGGTCTCTATATCATTGAATTCCAGGTATAGCTGTTGCAAGCTCTCAGGAAGGTTGTTAGGAATTTTCCTTAGCTTGTTTTTCCTAATATCCAGCATTGTCAGAGACTTCATTCCCTTGAACACACCTCCAATGTCCTCTATGTCATTTGCCTGGAGATGAAGGGTGGTGAGGTTGGACATCCCCTCGAATGAGCTGGACAGGAGTTTTGATATCTTGTTGTGGCCAAGTCGCAGGTCTGTGATTGACTTGGGCAAGTTAGGAGGTACATGCGTGAGGTCATTGTGATCCAAGAGGAGCCGATCCAAGTTTGTGAGCTTGCTGAAGACGTTCTTGCTGATCTTGTCTGAGTTAAGCTTGTTGTGAAGCAACACAATCCAGACCAAGTTGGTAGCGTTATCAAACACCCCATCCTGGATGCTCGTGATCTGGTTATGCTGCAGGTAAACATACTTTATATGAGAGGGGACATAGGGAACATGCTGAAGGTTGCGACTATGGCAATACATGGCTGTGGGGTAGGTTGGTGGACAGTTACACTCCAGAGGGCAATCCACATCCTCAGGCTGCCAGCCAGCGTGCCACTGCTGCCTGCGCAGATGAGACAGCCACTGAATCTGGCTGTAGCGTTGGCCAGTGCTCAAATCCATTATTCCTACTGTGAGGAGCAGCACCACTGTCCGCATGATCACTGTGAAAAACCCAGGGAAAAAAATGTGGACAAATCATGTAGTTATAGGTAATAATAAGTTCTAACAGCACTGATCATTGAAGAATTGTTGATTTACAACTAACACTGAATTATGCTGGTGTAGATCTCATTCTTTCTGCTCAACTTTTTAAATGTACAGTAGGTGCAGAATACCTACCAGCTGGCTGATCTAAGACGGTGCCTCCTCACGTTTCCAGCGTCTTTCTCAGAATAAGTGGAAAATCTTGTTGTATACAGCAGATCCCTTCTCTCTCAGGCTGCAGCCCCTGTAGCCCCAGCCACTCCGTCTCATTAGTGCACATACATTTTCCACCTTTTACACATCAACATGACCTCCAGCCATGGAAATATCGATACCATCTGTGAAACAGTATGGACATCTGCTTTTTAATAGCCTTGTTTTCCTTTAGTGCGTCATGCCTTATCATTAGCCCAGCCATAACATTCTGTCTGGCTTGCTGTTTACTGTTGTGGTGTGGTGGTTATGGAAAGGTTTGGGGGGAGGTTATGGTATGGAAATGTAGTATTACCAGCCTTGATGATATAATTAGTACATATACTGTAAGAGCCAAATATAATTTCAAACACAACTTTTAAATGACAGCATGTTTTTGTCAAATATATACTGTGCAGTATGTTTCAACAAAGTTGTCATTCATTTGTCTACTCTCATCCCCCCTTAAACATTTTCATTTCTTTCTCTGCCGTCAAGTACTACTTTTCTCAATTACAGTGTCGAGCGTTGAAGAAAGAGAATGTGTTTTTTTTTCTGGCATCTGCAGACAGAAGTGCATCATTATCAATCTGCTGATAGATTTCAGGATAGGCCTTGCCATTCATGTCCTCCAGGAAAATTGGATGCAGAGTTTCAGTGTGTGTGTGTGTGTGTGTGTGTGTGTGTGTGTGTGTGTGTGTGTGTGTGTGTGTGTGTGTGTGTGTTTCCCTCCCAGTTTTCTTTCCAGGCCCCTCTGAGAATGTGAAATGTGCTGATTTAAGATGGAAGTGGTTCAAGACTTACGGTAATAAACCTTCACCAAAATGTCAGATGTCAGACAAAAGAAGAGGGAAGCTGAGGATAACAGATGTGAATCTGCCCAGAAAAGACTTGGAAGATTTGATTTTATTTTACAACAAGAAACTCTTTGCCTGTAAAGAACCTGTATTCTAAACTGATGTAAGTAAGTGACTACATTTTCTTGATTATTAAATATCCTGCTATAAATGGACATGCTTTGTCACAAATCACCTTCAAAGCAGCAATATTAGTGAAAGAAATTAAAATGTTTTTAAGAGAACCATGTCTGTATGAAAACTTTGGCCTTGACCAATCACTATCCCACAAAGTCAAAAACTCACTTTAATCCGCTTTATACGGCACAGCTGTCATAGGGCGATTGGTACACCCTGTAAAGATAGTAGAAATTAAAAATGCTTACTTGAAGCTTTCTGGATGGGAAATATTAAGATTGCAGAATAGTGTTTTTAATTTTCAAGTACACATATGAACACTCCAGTTTTTTTTTAAATGAAGTCAGTAAACTATTGAATGAGTGAGAGGTTTGTGTCATTAAGTTTAATCCTAATATACAATGCTATGATTCTAAGATGAGAATGCTACCATTTCAAATAGTTTACAGATGCAAGATGTTAGCCACCATAGAGATATTATAGTGATTTTTGTTAAATCATACACAGTGGTGGTTAGCACTGTCAGTTCAAGACAGTCCTAGGTTTTAACCCACTGTCCAGCTGGGGCCTTCTGTTGTGGAATGTTCATGCTCTACCTGTGCCTGTGTGGGCTCTCTCCAGGCACTCTGGCTTCCTCCCACAGTCCAAAAACTGTTAGTGATCCTAAATAAGCCATTGTCTGCACCTTTATGCGCCTGCGTATCTAGGCTTTGTCACGGATACTACAGTTTTCATCCAGAGTCAAGGAGAGAAAGACAAAAATGACTTTTTGTTTTTCAACTGAAACTCCAGATTTCCCACAATGCCCTCAATCTGTCTTGTTACAGTCACCTAAAAAAGAGAGCACATTCTCAAATGCTTCTTTTTTCTCAAGGCATATTAATGTGGCAGAGTCCACGAAACACTCTTTGATAAACTTCCCATAAGAGAATGGCTTAGTGTTCTTTTGTGATTTTTGTGGGTAATCACAAAGCTGGTCTTTGCCTCTCCATGCCTTGGATGTGTAAAGGTTGGTAAAAAGTCTTGGTGCTTTTGCAGCTTTGATGCAAAGAGTCAGTGTCTGTTTTGCTCTGCATCAGTCAAGTTATTGTGTTTCTCTGCATGTGGTGATTCAGATTGTAATCCTTAAAGATATCAAACTGCTTACCACAAACTAAGCACATGGCCTTACCTCTGACTTCAGTAAATAAATACTTAGAAGTCCATGTCTTGTTTTAAAAAAAAAAAAACTACATTCTGCATCACTCCTTTTTTCTTTTCTTTTTTTTTTTTTAAATATGAGCTGGCATCTTTCAGGGCTAGCAAACTCACATTCCTCATAAATGTCAGTTTCAGCAGGTTTAGAGTGAAGCTGCATTCACATGCACACACATACAAAAATAAAATAGCAGTTGCCTTCAAAATAAAAGCATGTTATTTTGTGATTTTCCATAAAAAACAAACAAAAACAAAAACAAACACAGTAAGCCATTCTCTGATGGGGAATTCATCTAAAGAGTGTTAAGTAATTGGAATAGGACAAACTACATAATGTAAACCTATTTACATTTAAATTCTAATTTCCCATTGACCTCATATAGGCCAGTCAGTGACAACCAAAGAGTGGGATGTGGCCCAGGATTTAAGCCCTACCTTTAATGTAAAGAAAGTTACAAGCACAGCATAGCAAACACTGAAACCTGAAATATTCTGAATTTTAAGCCAGCAACACCTTTCAGAAAAGTTGGGACAGGGCACAATTGTAATATTTATGTTTATTTGGTTTATTTTATTTATTTATTTTATGTTTTTGTTTTTAATATTTTTAATTCGTTTCCAGAATGGGTTTGCTCATTTGAGTTTAGGGTTTACTGTTTAGTTTTAGTTCAGCTTTTATTATTTTCAATATTAGTTTAACTTTTTACAACAATTTTTATATGAATAAGTATTTGTCAAGGACAAAATTTAAGAAGTTCTGAATAGGTGTTAATGCCCTCTCAGGCTGTTTGTGTCAGTAAATTTGGCCAAATTAATGAGAACCAGAACACATTTTCCCTAGCTTTCATTTAGTTTTAGCTAACTGTAATCACCTTGGGGCAGGGGCATGTATCCCCCTGTGCTGAATTTCCCCCTTCTAACAACACTCTTAACAACACTGTTTAGGAACTGAGGAGAACATTTGGTGTAGTTCCGGAGTATTCTTTGCTTGATATATGATTCAGCTGCTCAACAATTCAGGGACTACTATGTCATAATACTCATTTCATCATTCACCAAATGTTGTGTGTGAGTAAGAAGTCTGGGCTGCAGGCATGTTACTAAGCACCTGGAGTCTTTTACACTGGAGCCATTCTGTTGTAGTATGTGCAAAATGTGGCTTTAAAAATATGTCAGTATACTGTCACAGATGTTTGCTTTTGAACTATAACAATCATGCACTCTCCTACTTAGCCTGGAGGGTTGGTCAGACCACAGGATAGTTTTCTCTGTACTTTGCCTCATTCCATCATAAATGAGCTTGGCCCCAGAGAAGGTGCCAGCATTTTTTGAGCTTGTTTATGTATCTTTTTCTTTTTGCATGGTAAATTTTTAACTTTTATTTGTGGATGCAGCCACAAACTATATTTACTGGCTATGGTTTTTCAGGAGCGTATTCTAATGCAGTGCCTCCTGAGGGCCTGACAATCACATCCATTCAGAACTGGGCTTTGACCATATTTTGTAACAAAGTTAGTGAATTCCATAAATTATTTTCTTTTTATCTAACAGAAATGCTGTTTTTAAATGACTTAATTATTTGCTCTTGCAGTCTTTCATAAAGTTAGGGCAGAGAAAGGCAAGAAAGCATTTTGATATGCTGCTCCACATATGTGGAATGAATTACAAAGGAGCCTTAGACTTCATAAATTGGTGTCTGTCAGAGTTTAGAAAATTGTTAAATAACTTGTATATGACTGTGCAAAGATGTAGAGGTTTGCCATGATTTAATTGTTATGCAGTTCTTATATTTTAGAATTCCTTGGTGTAATTTTATCCTATTTATTCTCTGCTGCTTTTGTGTTCAACTCTGGAAACTGTGTTGCTGTCATCTTGGCCAGTTCACTCTCGAAAAAGAGATTTTAATCTCAATGTGTTTTACCTGGTTAAATAAAGGTTTTTTTTAAAAAAAAGTGTAGAACCCTTCCATCTTGATTTTTAAAACACTCAGTGTCTCTTCCTTTCCCCAGTTATGTGACTGACCTGTTGCAATTAAACAAATTAGTTTTTAAAATTTCCACAAAGTGTACACTAGTGCATTAGATAACATTATGGGGAAATAGTTCACAAATGGATACAAGTACCAAAATTGGCACACTGACTCTTTTATGATTACTTTTTTGATTAAACCCATAAACCATCTGAAAACTCAAAAACATGGCCATTTTCATGATGGCTGTCAACAAAGGCAGAAAATGTCAACGTAAACTAGACATGCCTTTTTTGACTGCTCTTAGTGCCAAGTTATACACGTTCGACCATGCAGAAATCAACTTTAGAAGTTACTCGGAAGTTTTGTTTTGTTTTGTTTTTTATTAAATAACTTGCTAACAGGGGTGTGTGGTGAAGCAGTAACATCTATCCATCCATTTTCTTCCACTTATCCAGGGCCGAGTCGCCAGGGCAGCATCCTAAGCAACCAAACTAAACCAAAACCTCCCTCTCCCTAGCTACCACCTCCAGCTTAGTGAACACCGAGGCATTCCCTGGCCATCTAGGAGATACAGTATAATCTCTACAACGTATCCTGGGTCTGCCCTGGGCCCTTCTCTCAGTGGCACATGACCGGAAGACTTCACCCAAGAGGCACCAAGGAGTAGTAAAATGCCCAAACCACCTCAACTGGTTCCTTTAGATGGGGAGGAGTAGTGGCTCTATTTGCGCCCCTCTTGAATGACTGCACTCCTCACCCTATCTCTAAGGGAGAGGCCAGTCACTCTTCGGAGGAAGCTCATTTCCACCGCTTGTATGTGCAATCTTGTTCTTTCGGTCACAAGCTCGTGACCATAGGTGAGACATAGATCGAACGGTAAATTGACAGCATTTTTACACTCAGCTCTCTCTTCACCACAACAGACCGGTGCAGCATCTGCATCACTGCAGACACAGTCCCAATCTGTCAGTCAATCTCCCGCTCCCTTCTCCCCTAACTTGTGAAGAAGACCCTGAGATATTCCTCCACTTGGGGCAGCAACTCTTCCCTGACCCAGAGTGGGGACTCCCCTCCCCCGAGAACCATGGCCTCAGACTTAGAGGTGCTAATTCTCATACCCGCCACACCACACTCGGCTGATGAAGCCAAGAGGACCACATCGTCTGAAAAAAGCAAATATGAGATTCTGAGGCCACTAAGGCAGAAGGAGTACAGTACTAATTGTTTTAGTCACATCTCCTGGATGGACCCCATACACTCCTCACTGGATGACCAATTTTCATATATGGCCCCCAAAAACCTTGTTTGTGGTGGCTCAGGATTTAAAGTGGAGTTGATGACTATCAGAAGTTCAGTGGTTCACTCCCCAGCTCCTGGGGAGTGTCATTGGGGAGTGTCATTGGGTGAGATACATCCCAAATACCCAATGATACATCCATCTAGGATACGTCCATCTTAGCTTGCATGTGTGAGTTAAGAATATGTCTGTGGATGCAGCTTGCAGTGTAAAAAGTGCCTTGAGTGTTATGTAAGAGTAAAAAAAAAAAAGAAGCACAATATAAATTACCAACCATTTATAGAGAGGATAGAACACTTGGATGAAAAATTAAATCTTTAAGTTCTCACAGTACAGTGGCATCACTGCTGTGAAACTCAGCTTATGGTGTTCAGTGTTAGATAACTAACCTAACTAACTTGATATTATAGTTAGATTAGCCAATATTATGTCTGGGATCCATTATTGGATAAGTGGTGTGCCTGAGAGAGCTGGGTCAAGGGTAAAGGGACCTTCATGCATCAAATACATGGAATTCTTTGAATCACATGAGAATAAATTGGCACTGGATGAGTGTTATATGTCCTAATCTAGTTGTATGAGTCACAGTGCTATCAGAGGAGTAAAAGGATAATTGCCCAACCTGCACAGCACTATGTAGCTGCAGCTGTCAGCGGACATTGGAGCAACATGCAACATATGTGCCATTGCAATTATCTTGATTTACTTTTTCCTCTGTAAGTTTGACTTATAGTCAAAAGTATTAAAAATCAGGAATAAAGCCTCTGAAATGTATCCAGTGTTTGAAAGCCTGGAGTGGTGGCCTAGGGGAGAAGAAGAGGGTTCGTCACTGAGAGGACCCTGGTTCAATCCTCGGGCTGGCACCACTGTGGGTCCCTGAGCAAGCCCACCCCCCAGGTTGCTCCCCGGGCGCCCTTTGGCTGCTCCATGCTGTGCTGTGTGTACTACATACTCCATGTGTGTGATGGGTTAAATGCAGAGAATGAATTTCACTGCATGTAAATGTATGTGACAAATAAAGCTCTTTCTTCTTCTTCTTAAAATCTGCAATAAACCAGCTGTTTCCTAATATTAAAAAAAAGGCCAAATTGAAATATTTTGAAATGTTGAAAATTCAAGTGGTTAATGGGATTTTTTTCCAATTAATAATACCAGAGGGCTAAACATGCAATTAAAAAAAAAATTGTTTTAGCTCTTCTATCCACTTTTGAAAGATTTTTTCAGTTAACTTTCAAACTAGCAACTTTTCTAATAATTGTTTCCTCCATCCCAACTTTATAACATTTTGTTCTGGCATCAAATTCAAATTGAGGGGGAAAAAAAACAGCAAAATTTCCAGTTTCAATATTTAATATGTTGCCACTGTTCCATTCAAGATCAAATACAGAGTTTATCATTATTTAACATAAGTACATAACTTGTTTTTATTCACATTCTACATAGCATCTTGAGTTTTGAAAATGGAATCAAACAAACATTACAGTACATTTATTATTCTTATTTCACACTAACTTTACTAACATTTTACATCGAACATCCCTATAACATAATCAATTTAATAAAAATACTGCAACTAAGTTGAGAGCCACTGAACTCACAAAACAATATGAAAAACTTCAGAGAAAATCAAGAAATGAATTTCATAGTAAAAGACAGAATAATGGTGACGTCAAACATTTTCCACTATATTTCAGGAGAATTACCTTTATCTAAAGGTTTACTGCCATTCATCTTTATCCACTACTTTCAATTTCTGCTATGAAGAAACAGAATCCACAAACTTGTACAGTTCAATTAGCACCAAATCAAATGCAACTATCATTGCTTCATAGGCACAACAAGAAGCAGCTACACATGTTAAGCACATTTTAAAAGTTGCACTACCACCGCTAAGAAATAAGAAAACCTATTTCACGATAAGAACAAATTTTCCCCTTTTCATTACTAAGCACAACTAATAATTAAATATATACAGAACATACGGCAGAGATTTGTTTTCCATGGTGAGAGAATGAATGATAACAAAGCTTAATAGACCTTTACCACAAAGACTAGGCTAATTTCAAGTTTGAACATTTTAAAGACAAAGTAATGATTATGTTACAAAAGTACACAATGCATACATGTTTTTTCCTACATAAACAGCAATAAAGGAACAAGAAAACATCAAAGCCTCTTGTACCTTTTAAAGAAGTAGTACTGAATTGACACACATGAACCATGAGCGCCAGCACTTACCTTCACCCAGTAATGTTGGTCCTCGTACAGAACTCCGCTAGTTTGAACAGGCATTTGAAGGACCTCCAGCAACTCCTGCAGCAAACAGAATATGAATAACAGTTCACCAAATCACAGAAACATCTTTTTAAAGCAGCAGCTGCGTAAACAGATTCAGGCCTATGTTAATCCGAAGATAGTTTATGGGTTCAATGATGCTAATTGACTGGGTGGGCTCAGTTTTCAGATGGCTGCAATAAGAAATAATCATCATTTCGTGTCCACATGTGTCTCCAACATTGTGAGCCATATCTGTTAAAGACACAGTGCAATTGCAACTGCAACCGCAACCGCATGCCAGCCTTAGCTTCTAGGCATTATCAATCAAGGTGACAGGGTATAAAAATAAACATTTTAAGGTCAGTGTTGAATAAAATAATAAAATCAATTTTGTCTTATAAAGTCATTCTGCATTGCTTTACTGTTTTTATTGAAGCTACAGAACAGCTCATATGTTTGTACAGGAAAAAAGGAAAAAAGGAAAAGTACCCATTTAGATTTCCAGTGTGCCTTCTTCTCACATTTTTTGGGCACATCAGACCACTCTAACTTGAAGAACACATTGTTTATTACAGACCCATCCCTGCATTCCTGTGGGCAAAAAATGGAAAAGTCTGTCTGTAAGAAGAAGAAAAAAAAAATTCCCAATGACAAGATGGATCCTATTAGCAGCAACCATAAAAGCTACAATGCAAAGGCATGTCATTCCATAATCGTATAGTAAAATCACTAAAAATACATAAAGCAACACCCAGACACCATGTGTCACAGGGTATACTGTACTCCATTGTACCAAGAATGTCTGTAGCCACCAGACACAGTTTTAATGGGAATATGGCTTGGCTTCTGAGTGACATTTAATGACTGCAGAAAGATTAAAGTAGCATATGAGGGATTTTAAAATATTTACAGAATGTCATCTCCATTAACCACAGCAAACCCTCTGCAAATTCTGCAAATGTTAAATCCCCACAGTGAAAGTACTTGACAATAAAACTTGTTCAAGTTATTGTTATTTATTTTATTTTTTTTAAAGAAAGGAAAAACAAATTCAACTGTGGGTTGTCTAATGTCATTTCACAAAACAATGTCTCATAGCCACAAATGTGTGTGTAAGGATATACTATTGACACAGCTGTTTCTGCTGACACATTACCATGACTATCAGAAGCTCTGATCTCTGAGGAAGTCACTCAATTCAGCGTGGCATTTATTAAAACAGACGTGCATGTTCACAGCTACAATTACCCTGCAGAGATTACTCAGGAATGAACCCTAGATGTGTCAGAGATTGATACAAGCCACGCACTTGACATTAAATCTAAAATCTATTTGTCTGCATAGCAAGATCCTCTAGCGTCTGTAATTATTGTCAAAATCATGTTCTTCAGTCTTACTCACATTACAGGGGATAAAAGATGACGTAGTCGGTAAAACCAAAAACAGCTTGACACAGACATCTGGTCTTTTGGACGGCTACACCAGGTTTTTTTGTGGTTCAAAGAGAGAGAAACAGTGATCACGCATATGGGTAACAGAATTCAGATAATGAGAAATAATTTAAACATACAACGCTCAATTTTTCCTAAACAAGATGCCTTTTATAAAACCATACTTTTGATGTGCTTCCATGCAACAGCGGGAAATTAGGAGTTGGAATCCAAAACATACATGCAAAAAACATTTAAGGAAAAACCTTTGTCAGAGAAACTATTGTTTGTTTGCTGTTAAAGGATCTGCAATCTGTCTACTTCAGCGACCATTCATTGTATGTTTACGCTTAGGCTGCATATGTAAACAATTGTGTGTTCATTGAATACAGATGCCTGGAAGACTACTTTCATAACTCTCTTCCGTTTTGATTTTTTTTCCAGATTATATTACTTAACCTTAAATATTGAGTCTTTGGCATGCACAGAATAACGCTATCATTTAAACAGCACAACAACAATTTTATTAGTTGTTTTATTTTATTGATTAATAATGACTTAAAGTTTTTTTCCCACTGTTGTAAGTTTTTTGAACATAAGAACTGTAGTTCCTTGAATCCATTCATAACAATCGAAAGCAAAACATAGGTAAAATTTTCTTTCTTCACATGAGAAGGGGAGGTAGCCCTTAAGTTAGTGTCCTCATGCGTCTGTGGATAGCATCCACTACTTTAAGTCTCATTCTGAGCACGTACATATCAGCGATTATACTTCGGACCTCAAAGTGAGAGAAAACATTAACTTCTGGGTTGAACTGATGAGACTTTTGCATTGATGATGATCACTGGTGCACACATATGAGTTTGTGGCTTTCTGGCGCTTTCTGTCTTCATTGGAAGAAGCAGAAATGTCTTAAGTCTCAGTCAGACTAGAATAAAAATAGGACAGCAACTTCTTAGCAAAAACTGGCAGTTGCCCAGTGACTGTGCTTTACATTCAAGGACCAACTCCAAGTAGTTGCAGTAACAAGATGGTTGCCCAGAGATTGAGTGTGCAACACCTTGAAATGATGACTTTTGGAGGTAACTGCACAGGTCATCTGGTGGGAGGTAAACAATCATGGTCCGACTTACTGTAATCACTTTCAGACAGATTGGTGTAGGTTTACAAATACTTGCCCTCTAATTTATAAACAAAGACAGATTGCAAACATCCTGCAGTCACTCTGAGTCCGCAATGATGAGTGCATCTCTGTGCAACAAGGGACTCAACTAGGAGACTTCTGTTTCAAATCTATCAAAACAAAGTTGACAGCTCAACTCAAAATTTAAGTAGCAGGGTTCTAGCTAGTGGTTGATCGCCCTTAGGTACTGTCATGCTGGGCTGAGAATTTAAGCTTTTAGCTATTGTTACAGATTTCTATCACTACAGTTTCCAATGGCAAATGGCGCGCCCATTAGTACTAGCAACCGAGGGGACCAAGTTCTGACAGACTGGATGAGACACTACAAACACATCAATGATCATAACAGGACTTTAACAGAGTAATATGAAAATATCAGCCACAGAAAACAATGCCGCAATCTCTGTGGCCTCTATTATATACTTTCATAACATGCCAAGCCTCTCAGTTTCAAGGACATTAAGGGAAATGAGAAAGGAAGAGAGATTAGTACAAAATGTTAAGATGAAACTGCACATTCAGCAGATTGTAATGCATGAAACAAGAAAAGGTAACCCATTTTATTGTGCCCTTCTGTTGAGTGGAAACCATTTTACTCAGTGGGCATTGTATAAAGGGAAACAAAGGATTGACTTCTTCATCAAAATAACACAGTGCCATGAAAAATTTCTTAGTTTTTCATATATTTGTCACACTTAAATGTTTCAAATCATCAAACAACTTTAGACAAAGATAACCCAAGTAGATACAAAACGCAGTTCTTAAATGAAGATTTCATTTATTAAAGGGGGAAAAAAAAAGATAATGAAAAGATGATGCCAATTTGTCTGCAAACACTCGTCACTTAGTCTCTGAGCTGTAGTGAAACCTGGAAAAGATGGAAAATCTTCCATGCAAATTACTGAGAATGGTGGTAACCTGCTAATGAACAAACCGATCATATGGTTTTTAGTGCAGCACTACATTGATCTTTGCGGCCAATTTTACACTAGCGACTGCCAACCGGTAGCAAAATACCCGCTTTTCCCTAGAGACCAGTGGTTACTGACTGGTGTCTAGGCCTGTCTGACTGGGGCCTTAATGATAAACCTTGGATCACCTTTGACCTCACTGGATCAGCCAGAGGGATGTTCTTTTTACTGTGGATTTACTTTCTGCATTTCAGTTTGTCCCAGGCCAGTATTTTCAAATATGATTTCATGTTGTCCTCAGATGTCAGAGCAATATATTTTTTACTGCCATCACACTTGATCAAACTTTGCATTTATGACTACGGAGCTGGCTATAACCTGAAACAACCTTTCTCTGTGGTTGTTTTTGCTTAATGCTAACAGCTAAGATAACTCAGGTTACCCTGTCAGTTTAGGTAGTGCATTTAATGATTTGTGCAGCGCTGTGGCACGGGAATAACTAAACTATAAGATGTAATATTAAATGAGCCAAGACATCAGCTAGCAGCAGATTAACAGTATGGTGTCATATGTCAGAATGCAAAATCTTAGCTGAGACACAACATCCATTACAATGCTTAATGTCCTAAATTATTAAAATTATCACTGAAAGAAAAAACCCAACAAATTCATATATTTAAAAAAATATAACAGAGATTTGCTTTTGAGGTTGCCTTTGGTTCTGATAAGAGAATTATGGCTAACAGCATAATGACCAATCACAGAGGGAAATTCCTCTGACTTATCAAATCTGGCATCAAACTAATGAAACTGAACCATTATAGGTTCCACCTGTGCTGTCTGTACTTTTACAGGAGGGAATTTATAGACAAAATGTCTATAAATCAAAATCAAAAGTGGAAACATTCCACTTTTTCAGAACAGTCTGGATTATAAAATGACGACACCACATCAATCTTATCACATCCAGCTTTGAGTCCATTTCTTTTTAAACACAAGGTGACCGCGGACGTTAGGTATCCATCATTCCTATTATATTGAACAAAGCACTCTCTCTCTTTTATTGCGTTCTGCCTCAAAAGTGTTCTGGAAACTCCAGTGTTTAGCTCTGTTTATGTGCACCAAAAGCATCTGGCTTTAGTACCACACAAATCGACTAATACATGCTACAAGTCCCAGGAACAAGAATCAGCCAGTAAAAGGTAAATGATGTCTAATGAAGTAAAACCTACTCTTGTTTACTCATGCAATCACTGTTCAAGGTCACACATTAATTAATTCCATGTCTGTATATTTTAGCAAAGCAACACACTATTCCAACAAGATGACAAAAAACCCCCCCAAAAACCTTGTGCTCTGGTACAGATTATAATAAACATGCAAGATAGCTACAACATGGGGGATTTGCAGTATCCTCCAGCTGAGCATCATCTCCCAGGCCACTGGACAACCCTGTAGCCTCTAAAACTCTAACAGATATTATGCCATACAAATACAGGCCCACAAGTATTTCAACAATGAAAATTTTTGGAATTTTTGCTTCTGCACACTAACACCATGGATTTTAAGTCAAACAATCAACGTGTGATTGAAGTAGACTTTCAACTTTAATTCAACAGGCTTAATAAAACATAACAAATATTGTTTAGGAGTTACAGCCATTTTACACAGTCCTCCATCTTCAGAGGCTCAAAAGTAATTGAAAAGCAGTCAATTACTTTGACTTCTAAGTGACTTTGACAATAGACCCTTTTACTGTTTGTAAACAATGATGACGTAGGTAGTGATGCGCGTGCATTTTGGAAACGGAAATACGGCGGAGTTCAATAGAGTTTCAATCTACAAGACGGGATTATTATTAAAATTAATTTTGACCACCAGCAACCAACTCCCCAAGTCCTGTGGTACATTAGCAAGTGGCCCAGTATCCATGGGCCGATATATGTGTATTTGGTGGAGAAACCCAGCATATACACCGGAGAGAAGTTGCTGCACATACAAGTCACTGGATGCTTACAGTTATGTTGTTTGCGGCCATGTACCGAATGCCAAATATCATGACACAGACTCTGAGATTTGTGTCTTGAAGGCATAAGTTCTTCCAAGTCAAAGAAGAGGAAACATGACCGCTGTGTATGAGGCTCGGGTCATTGTAAACAAGTCAGAGAACTACATCCTCACAGCGGATTGTACCTGCATGGCAGTGTGAGTACTTTGTCAAATTGCATTTCTAGCTTGCTAAGAGTTTTCCGGCTGCAGATATTATTGATTTACAATGGAAAAAAATATATATATACTGTTCCGGTCAAAAGTCTGGACATACTCACCCATTAGTATGTGAATCTGCTCAAACTTTTGACTGGCACTGCATATTGTGATCTATAGTGCGATTAAATATTAATTTAAAAATCAGGACTCTCTGAGTCCAGCGATGCCTCACCTGTAAATAGCCAGCCACATTACGGTTTAAAAGCCAAATAGCCTACCAGCTAATGCTGTTTACTTTAGATACTGGACATCCCGGTATAACCAGAGTAGATAAATAACTTTACCTGATATAAAATGGGCACTTCAAATGTGAGCATTTCTGATCCTGTCCAATTTTTATCAGTACATTTGATGTCTTGCAACCACAGATGCCTCTGTTTTCTCTAAAAACAGCCATGATCCCATTGGATTCAGTACAACTTCAGTCCACTTTATGTAGAGTAGAGATTCTGACAGCCAAACATGCAACAGCCGGACATTTTGATGCTGATATCACTTTTAAATCACGTTTAAATGCTGTGCAGTCTCCTTGTTCTTATCGATTTGAATGGAGTAGCAGTTCACTTCCATTGCCAAAAGGCGCACGCATCCTTTGATGGCGTATGCTGTAAAAGGGTCTATTACGTTTGACAACTAACTCACAAGCAGTGTCATGGCCAAGTGAGGCCCGTTTCCTCTTTATTCCCTGAAAAATTAAGCAGATAAAAGAGTCAATTCCAATAGGCCATCAACAGACTATGAGAAAAAAAAAAAAAAACTTTAGGTCAATCCTGTAAGTTGAGTTGTAAGAATGAATGTACTGGCCAGCCCAGCAACAGCAAAAAGCCTGTAAGACCACAGAAGACAACAAAAGTGGACAATCACAGAGTTCTTTTGGTTAAGAAGAACCCTATCTGGCCAAGTTAAGTACACCCTTGAGGAGGTAGGCATGTCACTGTCAACGTCTACAATCAAGAGACACCTTCATGAATGAAACACTGTGGATTAATAACAAGGTACGATCCACTGGTTGCACTCAAAAACAAGAAGGCTAGATTAGAGTTTGTCAAAAAACGGTAGCACCTGTATAACGGCTGCATGACTGCAGACACCTGTCTCCCTTGGATGGGTGTTCTGGAACGTACTTTTTGTTGTATATTTGTGTACAATGATAATAAAGTTGAATCTAATCTAATCTAAAAACAGCAATAAGAGAACCTGCACATTTCTGGAAAAAAAAATGTGGACAGATAAAACCAAGATAAACGTGTCCCACAATGATGGGAAGAGAAACAGCTCATGATCTGACGCATTAGTTCCTTCGACCTCGTGATTCTCATTTGCTCTGACATGCACTGTGAGCTGTGAGGTCTTATATGGACAGGTGTGTGCCTTTCCTAATCAAGTCCAATCAGTTTAATTAAACACAGCTGGACTTGTAACAGCCAGAGCAACAGGGATGGGATATGTTGCAAGGTTGAATGATGCCACAAGGTGGTGTTTCTTCCTTGTTGTGTGTGTTGGACTGAGAACCACTGCAGAACACCGCTGATGCCCACCCAGCCGACATCTTGGAGCACAAGCTCTACGTTGTGACAAGCTGATCGCGGGACTCTCTGTGCCTATTGTCATGTATGATCTGGCTATGTAGAGCCGTGGAGACCTGGCGTTTGATGGTCGTAAGTTCTGCCAAATAAAGGCACTGTATTCGGAATCTTGTCGGCTATGTTTATGAGTTACCCAGGCGTGGCTAGTGCTAGCCCTAGCTAATCTCGCTAGACTCTCCACCCGCAATTAGCCCCCGTTACAAATTGGCGCCCGAACATTGTTTCTTGGACCTCTTCTCGAGCACACCGACCGAGGTTTGGACTGGATTCAGTTGATTTCCCGATCGCCAGCCAAGGATGTCTGTGTAAGTGGATAATTTGCTTTTTGTCCGGCTCGTTCATTAAGGCAAAGCTAACCTCCCCTGGCGTGACCGTGACTGGGTGTGATGGATTATACGACCGCGGCACGCCGGACATTCACAAAGTAACTTTTTTATGCTGGAGAGAACTGAGGTATATTACAAGAAGTACACCAGAAGTTTTCTTTTGCCGTGTTGGATTTAAGGACTATTTTGGAACTTTACTCTTCAGCACTAACTGACTGCGAAGTGTACAGACTCCGCTTATAGCTGGAAAGACCAAAAAAAAAAAAAAAAAAAAAGACATTTTTTCTATTACCTACAGTGTTATTTTTTATTATTATTTTGCTGTGATTAATCGATGTTTTGGTGAACCTTGCTTCTTTCATTCATTGTTAACTATTGTTCTTTGCAGGGCAGTGTATTTTGGGGTGTTTTTGCTATGTGAATTTGATGTTTGATTGTCTGACTTTAAGTCACTGGGATTTGAGATTTCAGTGGTCTTATAGACTACAGACTTCTGGCCTCTAATAACACACTCTAATAACACTGTATTGCTGATTTAAGGTGCAAATTAAAAAAAAAATCAATGCAGAATGGCATGCCACCCGGATATAATGGATGATGAGGTTGACTGTCACTCCGACATGGACATTGTTAGCCTAACAGAGTACTTGGCTCCCCAACCCATAACTTCTGAGCTTAACCAACAGGTTCAAGAGTTACAAACAGAGGTTGAAAGTTTACGAGAATGTCTACAAGACTCCCTCAGCCTGCAGAAGAGTATATTGAAACGCTGGGATCAGTGTGACAAGAAGGACTGTGACACACATGCAGCACAACAACCGACCTCTAACCCTGTAGCCTCGTCAACTCCATATTCACCAGCTGTGACTAAGACAGTGTCCCCATCCCAGGACACAAAATCCTATTCTTTCCTGCAACAACATTTCCTGGAACTGAACAACACATCCAGGATGATTGCTGCTGCTTTGCACCATGCTAAGCTGGAGCCTCCAGTATTTGCAGGTGATACTGGGGTGCGCCCAGAGGACTGGTTGCAGGCTGTCGACACCTACAGATCCTCTTTGAACTTAACTGATGCACAGATTTTGAATGAACTGCCTCATTTTCTTGCAAAAGAACCCAGCAAATGGTTTAATGCACTTAGCTCACATGTTGTGTCTTGGACACAATTCTGCCAGCTTTTCAGGACAGTGTTTCTACCATCTGACAACCAGGAACGGGTGCTAAGAGGCATACTTGACCGTATCCAGTCACCAGAGGAGCCCCTCCCTACATTTGTGGCTCACATGCTCGGTGAGTTTAACAAATTAAGGTGTCCCCCACCAGAACAAGAGCAGATTGAATTGATTTGTAAACATTCTCTGGAGAAGTACAGGGTGGCACTATATGGCACACCTGTCCCTTCAGCTATGGACTTGCTGCTGCGGGCTCATGAGCTCCATGCAGTCCTTGGGCCTAGTGGTCGTCAGTCCTCTCCTGCACGCTTCAGAGGCAAGCGGGACAACGAGCTTCACTGCTTTAAGTGCTCTCGGCCTGGGTTCACGTCCCGCACGTGCCCAAGCTGCACCATCGTGACCCACACTGAATCTGACGTGTCCCACTCCCGACCTAGACTTGTCGGAGCCTCCTCAGTAACTCCGTCTGCAAATGTGGACGAGCCTGAAGCTGAAACACACAGGCTCACAGCTGTTGAACAAATATCCACCAGGCAGGCGGGAAACCAAACGGGGGGGAGGACATTTTACCGAGGCAACCCTCCCCCCAGGCATTGATTGAGCCTCACCCAGATGCCATGACCCCACAAGAACAAATTGTTCTGGGTCACATGGAGGATACAGCTTCTCAGGCACCCTGGAACACACCACTAAGAACCAAAGTAAACTTTAAATCTGTGCCCACAGACGCCACTCTTGACACAGGGGCATCTCTTTCTGCTGTACGAGCTGACCTTGTCAAAGTGAACAATTCCTACCCTTGCAAAACTCAGCAGTGGACAGGCCCCCCTGTGATCCTTGCAGACAATGCTTGCTGTTTCCCTGATGGTGTTGCTTGGCTAACCATCGGCTTCATGAACAAACGTTTTTACCACCGTTTTGCCATAATTCATGGCTTGACAACCCCTTTCATTTTGGGAATGGATTTCATGATCAGAGCTTCATTAACCATCCATGTCCCCTCCAGAACTGTATACATGGACAACATCCCGTGTCCTGTGGTGAGCGAAGAGGAGGATGAAGCGGCTGACTTATTTGTCGAAGGAGGGATGATCATGTCCCTTGACTCACTGGAAACAGCGCTTGTCTCTAAAGTTGCGGAGGCAAACCTGGAGGAGGGCCAAAAGTCAGCTTTGGTCAGCCTCCTCACCCACTTTGAGGAGATGTTTGATGGTCATTTAGGCCACACCTCCCTCACTGAACACATGATCAACACTGGGGATGCAAAACCTATAAATCTCCCCCCTTATCGCACCTCCCCAGCAAAGAAACAGCTTATTGAAGAGCAGGTGGATAAGATGTTGCAGGATGGCATCATTGAGCCCTCCACCAGCCCATGGGCTGCCCCAGTTGTAATTGTGAACATGCCTGGGGCCGATCCAAGATTCTGTGTGGATTTTAGGGGCATAAACCAAGTCACACAGAAGGACGCGTACCCCTTGCCACGTGTTGAAGAGTCACTTGACTTCCTTGCGAGAGGGCGGTTTATCACAACACTGGATTTGGCCCGTGGATACTGGCAAGTGTCGGTTGCGGAGGAGTCCCGACCGAAAACTGCTTTTATATCCCACTGTAGTCTTTTCCAGTTCCGTGTGCTCCCCTTTGGTCTCTGCAATGCACCAGCCACCTTTCAGAGGCTAATGAATACTGTCCTTGCAGGTCTTGTATACAAGACATGTGCTGTGTACCTGGATGACATTGTGGTTGTTTCCCCCACTTTTGAACAACACCTGGCTGATCTAGGGGAAGTGCTCGAAATGCTCAAATCTGCAGGTCTTTCTTTGAAACTTAAGAAATGTCAGTTCTGTTTGAGTGAGCTCACCTTCCTCGGCTACCGCATCACTCCTTATGGCAT